>NC_092815.1:160178031-160420531 GCF_023375885.2 Dermacentor andersoni | reverse complement strand
ACAGGAGGGCAACATGCTGCCGAACTATTTAATTTTAATTTTCATAGATGTTAAAGCAGATTGTTTTTCGTCGTCAAAAATTTGCTGCACGGGACTGGGAAGAGCTGCCTCCCGCATAAAGGTTTAAAGAAAGAGCAGTCCATGAGTCGAGTTGGAAAAGGCTGGGTTGGCAAGCTGTCTCGCCCTTACCAGGGCGATCCACGAATGTACGATCCGTGAATGTACGTCTCCGACGCTCACCGCGATTGGGACGCCACGCCGGCCTACGTGACATTCGCGTATAACTCGTCCTCACATGACACCGCAGGATATTCACCCTTTTATCTTTTTAGAGCGCAGCTCTTTGGCGTCCGTTCCTGGGTTTCGCGTCGTCGTCGGCGTTGTCGTCGGCCTCGTAACCAGCTCCGCCCCCCTTTCATCCCCCCAGCGCTAGCAGCGACCGACTGATACCGCTGGATGCCGCTGACGCCGCTAGAGAGTCAAGATAACGTGACTGCATAGAACACCGTCGCCGCCATGCAGAAAGAGGAGGAAAGGGTCCCCCCCCCCCCCTGTTCTTGTGTGGCAGATAGGGTGCTCTTCAGTTGCCGACGCGCCGGTTATTTCACGTAGGCCCCGGCACGTCGACGAATACGTGACCACCTTCCCACGGCTAGACCTGGTTCTTAGCGCTGCGGAAGCGAGGGTATCATATTGTTTGTGTCGGCATCGGCGGCGTTGTCCCTGAAACCAACTCCGCAGCTGGGGTTGACTCACTATCGGCGTCAGCGGCATCAGTCAGTCGCTGCTATCTCTTCCCTCCTCCCTTTATCGTGTTGTCCGCTTGCTGCGCGCGCTTCTGCCCCCATCGTTTGCCGCTGGGTGTACACGCCGCCCCCCTCCCCCCTCTTCCTGCGAGTCTCCGGTTGTCAAAGCGCCGGCTCGAACTTAATTCCTTTCTTCGCTCCTCCTCCAATGCAACCCCTGTGCGGTGGCAATCAGAGAGCCAGATCGGTGGCGGCGGATGTGTATATGTGCACCGCCCGAGCCGAAATTGCCGCTGCCGTTCGCCCTGTGCGGTGGCAATCAGAGAGCCAGATCGGTGGCGGCGGATTTGTATATGTGCACCGCCCGAGCCGAAATTGCCGCTGCCGTTCGCCACTGCGAAATTATCTTGCTGGTAGTAGCTGCCTACTTCGCCCCTACCGCACTCACGAAAGACGTCGTGCACTTCCTGCAAC
The DNA here is from genome assembly GCF_023375885.2 of Dermacentor andersoni. Classification (NCBI taxonomy): domain Eukaryota; kingdom Metazoa; phylum Arthropoda; class Arachnida; order Ixodida; family Ixodidae; genus Dermacentor; species Dermacentor andersoni. The sequence goes on along the minus strand of NC_092815.1, from coordinate 160,419,311 downwards.
TCGCATTAACCGTCCATCGATCCACACCGATGTTAGTAGTGGGGGACTTTAATGTTGACATAAAGACAAACAGCAATTTCCTAACACTTATGCGGGAGAACATCCCGTTCCTCTCGCTCGTAACGCGTCCCACGGCTGTGACAACCTCGCGAGGCACTTGTATAGATCTCGTCTTTGAGAATCAAGCATTGGTGTACCAAGTCGAACATATATCAGTCTATTTCTCCGACCACAAAGCTTCCTTCATGACTGTCAAGAACTGTTAGTGGAGTCTTTGTTAAAGGAATACGTGTGAAAAATGAAAAAAAAATTCTGTGATAGCGCATACATGTGTTGCTCGATTTCTTTGCCTCAATCTATCGAAAAGGTGAAACAGCTTATTTGCTGCGCTCAAATTTCGCATTAGGAAGTAACGTAATTGTCGGTAATTTTTTATCGTCGCGACCCCACTTTGCCGTTTGACGCCATCCTCCATTCTGTGCCATGTGTTGCAACTGAGTCCCTTCGTGCAGTCATCGATCGCGCTCACATGGCGCGCGAAGTCGCCCGATCTCGTTTATTGGACTCGCAGCATATACAAAAAGATCGTTATGACCGGTGCCATCGCGAGGTTAGGTGCGTCCCAGGTGCTTGGGTACTCCTTTGGTCACCATGTCGTCGGGTCGGCCTCTCCCAGAAGCTTCCCTCTCGCTGCACAGGGCCTTATAAAGTCCTACGTCAATTTAACGACCTCAATTACGAAGTTTCGCAGTTACAATTTTATCCATCCTCAAGTCCACCGCCTGTTGACATATGCACGTTTTGCGGCTGATGCCATACTTCGCTCGCAATTCTTCACCTACCATGCGCCGAGACGGTGCTTGAGCACCCGGGGGTCCTGCTACGGAAGGATAAAAGAAGAGAAAGGAAGAAGAAGCGATCGCGAGACGCTGGCTGCTGCGCGTTGTTGCTGGTCAGCCATTTCTTTACCTACACTGACTGCTTGAGTATATATTGTAAATACAGTCTTTCTATATTCCCAACATCCCCGTAACAATATCAAAGGTAGTAGTAGTAGTAGTAGTAGTAGTAGTAGTAGTAGTAGTAGTAGTAGTAGTAGTAGTAGTAGTAGTAGTAGTAGTAGTAGTAGTAGTAGTAGCAGCAGCAGCAGCAGCAGCAGTAACAACGACGTTTTTATTTATGCACGAATCCCCTCCCGGCATATAAATGAGTATGGCAAACTATACCACACTTCTCCGCACGACAGGAGCGTGTCATAAAAAGAAGAATTTAGCCATTTTTTCAACTCATTTTCTTCTTGAATGCTGATGAAGGCATTCAAGAAGAAAATGTCATGAAAGTAGTGGTGATTGCCCGGCAAGTACTTAAAAAATACATGCAGAAACTCCTCTGGGAGTTGTCTAAGTATGCGTAAGGATTGTGCCACTTGCTCATCTCCATGCAGCACGGTGTCATTATCAATGTTATGAAACTTGACCCAAGCGGTATATACCCTTAACAACCCTTATCTATTGTTGCCAACCTTATTGGACTTGATCCGAGCATTATGAACACTTATCGATCGGTGTCAACCTTATCGCAATCGATCCAGTCCATATCAGCCTTATCTGGCATGATCCGATTCTTATCAACTCTTAACGGGCCTTACACACCTTATCGAACTTGATCCGACCCTTGTCCACCCTTATCAAGGCTTATTAATCTTATCGGAATCGCTCCGACCATTATAAGCACTTATTACTCGTTGGCACCTTATTCATTCGCATCGAACCATTACCAATCGTGATAAGACACATCTAACTCCTCATCCCTCCTTATCATCCTTGTGAATTCATTGACCGCCAACGTTTTTCTTTTTGAATTTATTATGTTTTATACTTTAATTTCTTTATAGCGATTGGTCTTGCGTGACAGATGGTCGGACGGCTTTTCTCGTTGGGTAGGCATACAAATGCTTACACCATTTAAGAGTTTGCTGTGTCAGCCAACTCAGCATCCTGATGGCAAAAGAAGCAACCACTGATCGTTTAGTTCGGTTCAGGCTGCTTCGATGCCTCGAAGTGTATGACACCCAAACAAATCCTGCGCAAAGTCATCTCTTCTTTCCTGCTTGTGTCAATAGAATATGGCGGTTTCTACCGACAGAAATGCATGGACGAAGAAAATAAACTAGGAGGGAGCATTGTGTAAACTAGGAGGGAGCCTGAGCCATCCTTTGTAAGCCAACTCTCCGCGCAACCACCCCTTCGCATTTACTCTCTCAAAAAGTCGGCCATGTTCATGTGACCACATGTGCTCTGTGGACTCGACCCAGTGTACTTGGTTCCCGGTATAGGCTTTAATCGACGCGCAGTTGTGTGGAGGTGCTTTGCCAACCACTCTGTGCACCTTTTCTCCCCATAGGCTCGTGCTGCTTCGGTTGTTTATTGTGACCAAATTGTCTTTGCAATGTGTGAGTGTGGCCGTGGAACGTTGTGGTCGCACCCGTTGTCTTTTCGAAAGAGCTCGGTGGCGGTAGAAGTAACTGAAGCTCACCGCGACGTGATCATATGTTGGGCCGACTTTCCTGACTTTTCAAGTACGTTACATAACGCTCTTTCCTAGTTCCTTAATTCCCCCATGATAGAAGGCGTGGTCATTCGTTGCTAGTCATGGGGGAACACGGGGCAGCCTCGGGATCTGTGTGACTGGGGGGTTGCTTTGAAAGTATTGGTCGGGGGTCCAACTTACCGGTCGAAGTACAAACAATCCGGGAGTTCGAACGTCACAAGAGATAAAAGGGACCATTGAGCGACCGAATAGGGGCCTAGAGCGCAAGCGACACTTGACAAGCAAATAGTCCCACGTTGAAATCATGTGCTATAGGCGAGAGTAAGAAATATAGTATCGACGCTTTGCCCTGCCGAACTATATTTTCGTCATTGTCATAAACATAACTAAATTCTTTCATTTTAATTAAGGTAATGCTGCTGTTGCCAGGCACGTACCCAGGGGGGGGCCCGGGCCCCCCCCCGAAATCAAGTGGCATACCCCCCCCCCCCTCGCCAACCCACGCCACCACTCCTCACACATTCCTAAAGCGCCGCCAGATCAAGGTTGAGACTTGGCAGCTGTTCATCGGTCAGCATTATGCTGCCTTTTTCACTCCTTTTAGATGGCGGTAGTTATCGGCATCTCTTGTAATGTGAAAGACAGTTTTCTCATAGATTCCACACCCGCACGATTAACTCGAGATGCGTTCAGTTGTCACCATCTATTCAACCGTCACGCGCATAGCTGTTGCTTTTGTTAGTTCAACCTTCTTTGTTTAGGCTGATCCTGGGACCAGGAGAGGGATGCGGCTGTTACTAAGCTGGTCTGTACTCTCATGGAACGAGTTGCGGCCGGAGAAAACGCCAATTGCGTTTAACTTATCCCTTTGCTTCATTATTTCCTTGAGTTACGGCTCGCCGCGACGCTGGCAGATGCCCGGAACCATATACACGTGATATGGGTTAGATAAGGTGGGAAATAAAATAATGTGAAAGAGCGTCCATCATGAAACCCTGCAATAACCCTTAAACCCATAAGCAAGATGACTGTCGCCCGTTACCTCGTCTGTTTTTTCCTAATTGTATAGCACTTTTCGTGCAAAATTGGCAACTGGAAACAAAAATCGCAAGGAGTTGAGAAATTAAGCGATCTACTAAGGGAGAGAGCCAAGGCAACAACCAAACTGCAAGCAAAAGCGAATAAAAAAGTTAACCGTTGTTTATGAGAATACTTATGGATCAACATCTTTTCATTTAAAAAGGAAGTAGAGAAAACGCCGCCGGAAGTGTAGGACAATTACTTGTTTTGAATGACGCTTCTACAGTTATCGGTCGAACCGCCTCATCTAGCCACTTCTCTGCTGTGCTTATGTGGGTGTTTTTCTAACCTTTCGCGGTGAGCACAGTACGTCTAGAATCGCAGAGTCCTGCGCTCTACGTGGTAGTATGGGACTGGCGGCCGCACAGCGTTACGCAATTCGCGGAACTGTCAAAACTGATCAACAAGGCGAAAATAACTGATATTCGAAACTATAACATGAGAAAGACTGAAGAAGCCGTAAAAAATTCGCGGAACTGTCAAAACTGATCAACAAGGCGAAAATAACTGATATTCGAAACTATAACATGAGAAAGACTGAAGAAGCCGTAAAAAATGAACGCAGTCTGAAATCAGTAAAAAAGAAACCTGGCATAGGACAAACCATGATGTATGCACTAAAAGATAAGAAGGATAATATCATCAGCAATCTCGAAGATATAGTAAAAGCAGCGGAAAAATTCTAAGCTGACCTGTATACAGTACCCAGAGGAGTCACGATACCTCACTTAGAAACAGTAATGAACAGGATACAGAAACTCTCCTATAACTAGCGATGAGGTCAGAAGGGCCCTGCAAGACATGAAACGATGAAGAGCGGGAGGAGAAGGTGGAATAACAGTCGATTTAATCAAAGATGGAGGAGACATAATGCTTGGAAAACTGGCGGCTCTTTATACGAAGTGTCTATTGACTGCAAGGGTCCCAGAAAACTGGAAGAATGCAGACATTATACTAATCCACAAACAAGGAGACGTTAAAGAATTGAAAAATTATGGGACCATTAGCTTGCTCCCAGTATTATATAAAATATTTACCAAAATATTCTCCAATAGAATAAGGGCAACACTGGATTTTGTCAACCAAGAGAACAGGCTGGCTTCAGGAAGAGATACTTTACAATGGATCACATCCATGTCATCAATCAGGTTATCGCGAAATCTGCAGAGTACAATAAGCCTCTCTATGTGGCTTATATAGATAACGAAAAGGCATTTGATTCAGTAGAGATACCAGCAATCGTAGAGGCACTACGTAATCAAGGAGTACAGAACGCTTACGTAAAAAGCTTGGAAAATATTGCTACATGCGTGTGGTATTTGTTTGTTTGAACGAGGCGCGTAGGCGCCATCACTCCAGAAAAGAGCAGGAAGAACGAACTGGGCTCGCGCTGTGAATCTAACCGGTCAGCGCTGCAACCGTTGTTGTAAATATAATATGTAAATAGTTTCTCGTCTTACTAACTCGTCCTTTGCGTAAGAATATCTACAGAGGTTCTACAGCTACCTTAATTCTACACAAGAAAAGCAGGGAGATACCTATAGAGAAAGGGGTCAGACAGGGAGACACAATTTCTCCAAAGCTATTCACTGCGTGCTTAGAAAAATTCAAGCTATTAAACTGGGAAGGCTTAGGAGTAAAGATCAACGGCAAATACCTCAGCAACCTCCGGTTTGCCGGTGACATTGTTCTATTCAACAACAATGCAGACGAGTTACAACAAATGATTGGATACCTTAACAGACAGAGTGTAAGAGTGTGGCTGAATATTAATATGCAGAAGATGAAGATAATGATAAATAGCCGGGCAAAGGAACAAGAGATCAGGATCGCCAGTCGGCCACTAGAGACTGTGAAGGAGTACGTTTACCTAGGTCAATTAGTCACAGGGAACCCTGATCATGAGAAGGAAATTCACAGAAGAATAAAAATAGGTTGGATCGCATACGGCAGACATTGCCAGCTCCTGACTGGAAGCTTACCATTATTATTGAAAAGTAAGGTGTGCAATCAGTGCATTTTGCCAGTGCTGACATATGGGGCAGAGACTTGAGAGCAAGTTAAGGACCGCGCAAAGAGCGATCGAACGAAGATTGCTAGGGATAACGTTAAGAGAGAAAGGGAGCGGTTTGGATCAGAGAGCGAACGGGTATAGACGATATTCTAATTGACATCAAGAGAAAAAAATGTAGCTGGGCAGGTCATGTAATGCGCTGGTTAGATAACCGTTGGACCATTAGGGTTACAGAATGGGTACCAAGAGAAGGGAAACGCAATCGAGGACGACAAAACACTAGGTGGAGCGATGAAATTAGGAAATTCGCGGGCGCTAGTTGGAATCGGTTGGCGCAGGACAGGGGTAACTGGAGATCGCAGGGAGAGGCCTTCGTCCTGCAGTGGACATAAAACAGGCTGATGATAATGATGATGATGATGATGATGATGGTGGGCCCCCCCCGAAAAAAAATCCTGGGTACGTGCCTGGCTGTTGCCGTGCATGATTGGTAACCATTCACACAGCACTCACTGTAAATGGACTAGTTCTTGTGCTAGGAGGTGCAATATTACTAGATGTCTGCCTAATAATATTGTTACAGAAGAAAAATGTGGGTCCATGCCCCACAGTAGTGTACATTAAATCAGTTTTATGAGTCAGTTTCTCCCGTTTTTCCTTACAGTAAGGAACCTGCCACCTCACCCTCTCCATTACTTTAGCATGAAACGTGCTTTTAAAGTACATAGAAGGTGCTTCTAATTCGTTAAAACCAGACTTTGTCGCCTAGCGAATTAACTTAGACATGCATCGGGATACGGCATCGTGTATTTAGGAACAGCAGCGCTGATGGCAACATCTTTTGACGCTATTTTCATGCATAACAAGCACAAAAATCTTTCTTTTTAATGCATCCCTGTTTATCCCCATAGTGCGCTCTATCAGCCCATACAACATCAGCTCTTGCGTTTGACACTCTCATTTATAGCCTAACCAGAAGAGACTTCCAGAGACGATGGGCGCTAGAGTACGTCATCGTCTGCAGCGTCTATCACAACTTTCAAAAGAAGGGTCCCCGTACATTTCACACATTTATCGACCTTGCCTCAAGTCAACAGTCTCGTTCAGCGGCTTAAAGGCCCTCTGTCATGAAATTTTACTTTGGCTAACTTAATTATATGCTACAATCGAAGTAACCTTAGTAAGTAGTGAAATACTCTGATTAGTGCTTGTAAACGTATAATAAAAAAGTTCTTTATACGAAAGGACTTGTAACGTTATAACGTTATCGCGTCATTGGTGTGTTTTAAACACGCGAAGCAAGCACGCGTACATGCGCCTGTACGGAATGTTGTGAATCCTTACGTTTGTTTGCGACCTCATCACTGTTTCTCCACCGCACTAATGAGGAGCGACTTCGTTCGTTGTCAACCTTCTGTGACTCCAAGGCTGCTCTCCAGAGTTTGCATTGCACGTCACGAGTCCACCGAGCACCTCGTAGCAGAGACCACACAAGTCGACACTGTCGACAAACGACGCGAGATAGTATTTAAATAGCCGCCTAGTCACTTCGGCATCCACTGGAGTGATCAAGAGGACGCAGCCGCCCCATCTGCATAGCCTAGACGGCGTCAGCTGTGCATACAGCTTTCGAGTGCCGAGCGCAGCGAAAAAATAAATACTTCACGCGCTTGCGTGTCACATATACACGGGAATCAGTTGGATTCACCCGAGTTGACTAACAAACGCCTTCGTACCCTGGATCGCAACTTACAGCTTCGTCTTCCCGTCCATCCTCTCTCGACGTGACGGCACCCTTATAGCCTGTCTATGGGCTGCAGTGTATAGATTTCAAGTGAGTAATACCTTTATAATCGGTATATGGCCAACATCGGTATGTCCTCTTCGTGACTTCTGCAGGTGCAGCGAGAGGATAGCGCGCTCATTATTTACCAGAGGCCACGTTTCAAACAGCAAAGAACAGCGCTGTCTTCCAAACCGGACCAAATTAGATGGACAAGCGCCCACTCGCACAGAGCAAAATTTTTGGCCACTGGCTTACCGAGGACATCAGCGCGAGCTGTTATAAAGGCGCTGCTGCGCTAGCGAAGAGGTACCGGAATGTGCGACAAATTGTGACCGTGCGACACTGTTCGACACACCCTGCCTCACTGGGACACAGACAGGTGTGTCAATACTTCGATTTTTTTCGTACCTCGCACCTTTCGTCCCCATTTTCCCATTCTCCAATATAGGGTAGCCAACTGGATGTATGCTTTGGTTAACCTCCCTGTCTGCCTTATATATATATATATATATATATATATATATATATATATATATATATATTTATTTATATATATATTAACTAATTCTACATCGCGAGTACCAGCGTACGTAGTTTGGAAAGCACGTTTCTTTATCTACGTATATTAGCATCCTAACACACATAAACCTACTAAATAATTATTATCAGGCGGGGAGTACATTTTCTTGCCTGTTTCTGCTCCATTGTTCTTATTTCCGTGTCTAGCCTATGAACCGTGTGCATACCGACGGCAGTATTCTTATCGTGCAGACCCCCCCCCCCCCCCCTCCCGCGTCTTCTCCATCGTGTAGACACATGTGCATCAATAAAATTTCCCTCTTTGCCAATCGTCTCCGTGCAACAGCTTCTTCGCGTATGCCTATATTGCACGAGGCCAGACCGGAATGTCGCGCTAGTGTCTATCGCGTCACTCACTTTCATGTCGTTGGTAAAACGATTAAAGGTCGCAGACACCAATGTCATTCAAAGAGCGACAGCCTGATATTTCTGCATGAAAATGCAACTTTTTTGGCACACTCTTTACACAATAAGCCGGCAAATAGAGCGATGTCGACAGGGCTATTTCTCAGTTCATATGTTCTTCGTCCATAAACCCCGTGAATTTTTTAGAGTTAACAAATTTTAAAAAGTAACACGGAACATATCGCTCGATTCGGCCTTTTCTAGCGGATTACCTATAGCGCGCAGCGGACATAACATGCATGGAAAATCACAATATTCAGGTAGCTATATAACTAAAACTATTCGTTAATTAACTTGATAAATATACGTATTCATTTTATGTAGGCACAGTCTGCAATTACAAAATTGAAGTCATACGACAGTGGAGCCATGCCATTTAGCAGAAATTATAAGACAAGCACTACTTTCAAGGTGCGAGCCTTCTAAACAATGCATTGACCTTCCCGTTAAGTTCGCCTCGAACTCACAGAGGGAAGCTTTAGGGACACTTCTAGCATGAACGTGAATGTATTTCGTAGGACAAGCTAAGGGAGGATATATCGGAAGTAGTGCTGTTTTTAGGATTTCTACCAAGCAGACATGACGTCACCACTGCTCTCCTTCAATTTCGTGGTTTCAGTATATGTGTCCCATTGATTAATCAAGGAGATAATTAGTAAATATTCTTAATTACCTACACGGAAATGTCGATTTCTCATTCAGGTAATTTCCGCCTCTTCCGGGAATAAATCTAAAGAGGCAGAACAGCGCTATCTGTCACCGGCGATTAAAAAAAGAAAACTCAGAAGAAAAGAAAACGACCAAACAACAGGTGGTACGCTTATAGTAATCTTCACTCTTCCACGTAGTAATCTCTTCATCATTCTTAAACTTAGCAGCTGGGCCTGCACATTAACTTGATGACAGGTGCGTCATTTTCCTTCGTGTGTGCCACAGAAATAGCATCTTGCAACGTGTGGCATTGCGCCAAAAGCTTTGTTTATTTTCCAGTGAGCCTAAAAGATTTGCTCCAATTTTATCAATTCTGTTGCTGTTCGATAACCGCTCGTGGTGGCCGCATTTCGATGGGGACAAAATCCAAGAACACTCGCGCACTCAGATTTGGTTGCGCGCATAAAGAACACGAGGTGGTCAAAACTAATCACGAGTCCCCGAATAGGGCATCCATATTAACATATACTGCACATTGTGCGAGCATTAAACCCTAAATGAAAAATAAGCCGAATTAAATATGTTGCTGTTGTCGTTTGACAAGCGCAGTCGAACCCTTCGCCTGTTGTAAAAATGGTCACGAGCTACGAAATAAAGTGTCGCGAGTTAGCTCCCAATGTGTCCAGTTCCTTCTAATTATTTCTCCTTGTCTTCAACACAACACTGCGTTTACTGCTTTTGAGGCGACTGGAGTGCGGCCTTGTAGGCAATGCGCCGGTCGTTTGAGCGCAGCAGCCGATGTTGTGTGAGGACGACACACCTCACACAAACATCGCTCGCTGTGCTCAAACAGCATTTGCTCCTGAAATTCGATTGACGTCGCTTCCATCTTCGAGTGTCGATAGAATGGTGCGCGTTGTTTTATTTTGTTGTCGCTCCGACAGGAGCGCTTTCTCCCAAATGGCGTTCCGTCTGTCTTTTTGTTCCGTCTGGACATTCGCTGACGTTGTTCAGTTGAGCGTCTGTGGGTCTGCCTCGCCGTCTAGCGCAGACCGCTCATTGATCGCGGTCCCCAGTGCGGCTTCTCTTCGGTTCGGAGGCGTTGTCACCGCTTTCTAGCTCGTCGTTTTTTTTTTTCCCTGTCGGGCAAGAGGCGTTACCCATTGCACGAAATTAAGCCTTTATTATAGGTATTGATCAAATCTACAAAGATGCATATTGAAGGAAACGCCATAACGAAGGCGCCTTTAAAGTAAGGGGAGGGGTAAAAAAAGCCTATCTTTCTCATTTTTTCTACGTCTCTCTCTTTGTCTGTGCTGTCACTCTGCGAAAACTGGGACGCACAGCTAAGTGAATTAGCCCAGCTTGGTCACGTCAGCTGTCACAAAAAAAAAAAAGAAAAAAAAGGCTATAACGGCGAAGCAGCACAGCAGAGTACTCGAAAATGAAGCTCAGTGGCGAAGCGTTAAGGAAGAAAGGAAAACGGCGCCAGCACTGTTCACGATGCAAAGCATGTAATCCATAACTTATGCCTCAGTCTGCTTCTTTATTTATTTCGGTCTCACGCTACTGTTGCTTCGTTCGCTGCCAGAATTAAAGCAGTAACGATAAGTTTGTTGACACATATGACTGTATAGAGGAGCCAACATTGAACTCTAATTGGACGATGCACGTCACGTATTAGGGGGAAGGGAAGGTTGCTAAAATGTATTCACCTTCCTTCTACTCCACGCGCACGCATTAAGGAAATCTGCACATGCCGACGCAAGACGGTAGGGGGCATGATATGAACACTGCTAATCCAAGGACGAAAATTTTTGTGGTTGTACACTCTTACTTTTTCCAAGACACCTCGACTATTCGCCGCGATAGCGAGCTGCAGACGGCAGCACCATCACCGTCTTAGCGCGGATAGGCATTCGAGGTGGAATTCCGGGCCCTTATCAGCTCTGTTCACGTGACTGTGCCGCTACATTCGCGGATGAAAAGTTCGAGAAACGGACTACAAGCTTGTCGCACGACCTGCTCATCAAGTTCACTCTCCTAAAGAAAAGTTCAAGCGAACTGCTCTAAATAATTAAGCAACTTCAAGCTGGGTCTACTGTTTTGCATGACATGCGCACGTCCCCTTGTCACGCGCCTGCAGGCGCCGCTCGGTCGACTGAATGATGACACATTTGTGACAACTTTCGCACGGACGTCGACTGCATACTCCACACTGTAGACGAGTTACAGCTGCAAGGTCGTTAATAGCTTCCGCAAATGCTGCTGCTGTTGAAAAAGAAAAAGAAAAAAAAGAAGCGGGACCGTGCAGTACAGTGAAGCATTCCTTACGGTTTGCTGTATGCACAGCGAGTCATTCTGACATAGCGCTCAGATCGGAAAGCCAACATGAAGGCAGAACTGCCGGCTGGCTTCGACACGCATGAGCAGTTTTTGTCTCTGCCATTTCTATCACCGCGACATTAAGGTAACAAAAATAAATTGCGGGGTTTTACGTACCAAAACAACACCGGAACATACCGGTGCTTGCTGAAAATGTGTTCTCACAATATGAGGCATATGTTGCTGACAGAACCGTTTAAGGGTGCATGACCGACACTGGCCCGTCCTTTCGCAATACTGCGCTCTGTCTACTGGCCTTTCTTGTGTCCATGCAGTGAAAACGTTGAAAGGGCGTTTTGAACGTTAATTCGTTCTTTACATACGAGAGAGCGTGCCGAGTACGACTGATTCTAACATTATTAAATGTGCGTGCACTTATTACGGTAATCATTACCGGCGATGCTGCGGCTATATATATGTACTGCCCTTTCTTTTTCCCGTTCTGCTACTAGAATTCGAATAGTGTTAAAAAAAAAAAAAAAACTAGAAACTGCAAATTTCATTGCGCCGTAAATGTAAGCTCCCATAAACTCCAATTTTTGCGGAAAACAATCACTCCGAGAGATTCCCTTGCCCCAAAATAAATTCTAAAACGCACAACTTTATCGGTATGAGTACGTTCAGCAGTTAAAACGGTCAAGCAGTCGCGTCTTTGGTCGCCTTATACTAGGTATGCGCTGTTCATGGGTTGTTGGCGCTTAGCTTACTTTTCCCTTCAGGAAGCTTAAAGTAGAAAGCTACGTCGATTCTGTCGCGCTCTGATCTTACTTGCTGCCGCAGCAGCAGGCTATATATCGCAGCGCACGCCATCACCTTCTTTGTTGCTTTTCCTTTCTTGCACATATTTTTTATTTGTGCGGCTCAAGGACAACTCTTCTGCGATTCACGCAAGATCGTTTTAGTCCACAACGGCATTCCCTGCTGTAGCCTCGGCCAATACATGCGCAGACGCCACCACAGTGCAAAATAATTTACACACTCAAAAGTGCAAGAGTGTAAATCTGTCTATAACTCACAACATAATGGCCAAAAAGTATGGGAGCGCGTGAGTTATTGACCAATTTAAAACCCTTAGTAACATTGAGGATGTTAATTATTTTACAGTGCATTCTCAAAGTCAGCATGGTACACAAAGCCCTGTACAAAGTTTTTTTTTTTTTTTTTTTTTATAAAGCTGCGGAGTTGCGTGATAAGTCTGGTGGGCCAGTGCGTCCGACTTCCAAGGGCGTATTGCCGAGGAAGTACGAATTTCATCTCCCCCGGTGGTGGTAGGCGAAGTCTTGTTTTCTTCGTCGTTACGAGCGTATATAGCGTAATGAGTGTTTCCCGAATAAACAATCAGCTGTTAGTCATCGCTCGCACTGTCATTTCTTCTTGTGTCTTCTTTGCATGTGTCTTTGTTTGTTCGCGTTGTGTTAGGAAAATTGTTCCTACACTCCCTTTCATGCATAGCATGCAACACCCTGGAGCTTAGTAAGAACTTTTTGAGTAGCTGCATTCACCCCAAAAACAATTGGGTGTTTCATTTCATTTAGTTTTTTGCTCCTGTTTTCTTTTTTACAACAATGATGAGAAATTGTTATTTATATACACTCAGTAATATGTGAAGGAAAGTTTTCATCCTTGAAAATGAGCTGACTGTGTTATGCGACTGCTAATAAGTTGTAATAGATCATTTCGCTTTTAGCTGCTTTCTGTTTCGGGTTTTCCTTTTTGGCCCTTCGCGGCAGCCTCATGCACACACGCTCGCAGGGGCATAAGCTGATAGCGCGCAACGAAGCATGCGGACCGACAGCTGCACCCGCTTTGCGGTGTCGCATGCAATTAAAAAAAATGGCACGATGCTCAAAAGACGCCACACAAAGGGCATCTGAAAGAAATGTTCGGTTGTCTAAAAAGATGAATTAAGAAATATCTCCAGGCAAGGTGTCGAACCCACGCCCTTTCAATTTAAAGCTGGATGTAAAAATCAGTTGACCACGAAACACGAGGTACAGTTCGATGACCGAATTCGTTGGGTAAGTATGAAATGGAGTGTAGCGCAATTAAACTCGCTTCACGAGGATGACGCTGAGCATGAAGATGTTGCCGTACGATGATGACAGCGTAACGGGCAGACGGATGGACCAATTTGCTTATATAAGTTTGTTATATTGGCTGTCGCAGTAAAATAAACTTTGTCACTTGACATTTTTTTTTCTTCACTTGACAGCGTAATGGATAAGTAGAGCCCTTTCATGTATTCCTCTAATGACGGAAATCTCGCACGCTTGCTCGGACTTGATGAAACGGACTTCCAAACTAAGAAGTTAGGTAGTCCGATTCCCATCCGGTAATGTGTTCCTTCCGGCGAGAATAAAATGCCCCCACATCTGAAAGAAGTCGCAAGCTGTTGAAGGAAACGAGAGCTCTGAAGTTTCACAGTGTGCTTGGAACGATGTCTCTAGCTACTGGATATTATGATTATTCGACCTTTGTTTCGATGAACAAAAAATACTAAAACTAAACTGCCATGGTTTCCTTAAGGGCGAGCTGAAATAGCGAACAGAATATTTCAGCCGACGCCGGAGAAGGTTGCTGTCACAGGCTTCATGATCAAAGGTGCGTAGCGTCCGCTGCATCCGACAGCGCCCAACTTAACGGTTCAGAAAACTAGGCTGTTCACTGAGCAAATAACAAACCCTGTGCAGAACCTTTATGACACAGTTACCCTACCGAGAAATAACCTGTTCACCATGGCAGCAAAACCGATCGCCTAGACAGCGATTAGGTGCCGCGTAGCGTCTTCCAACAACGGTTTATACTTAGCGTCCGCCTGTCTTGCTTTAGAAAAGGAGCTGATAATCAGCACTATCTGTTGCCACACCGTGGTTGTGTAAACGTATAGTGGCGGTAAGCCACTGCGCGGTGTAGATACGTGTGGTGGCTGCACTTGTATTTTCGTTACGCGTACGCGAAGGCAGAGCCTCGCGACAATATTTTGGCGCAGGTATTTGATCACGGCGTGCGTTGATGCTAACTTCGCTCTTGCGACGGTACAATGGGCGCGAAGCCATGCATATGAAGAAACAATATCACAGTAAAGAGACGCTCCTTACTGTCCGGTCGCTTCTTCACATGGTTTCGAGTCCCATTTTTCATCGTTATAAGTATAAACCAACTAGCCCAGCACCCCCATGTATAGCGATACGTTATAAATCATTCTGCGGAGAAGCCACGGAACTTTAAGTTATTTGCAAGCGCACAAAAGGCTGGTTCTAATCTCGTCGTTTGCAGACGCCGGTGCAAGAAGACGCGGCTAGAGCCGGCCAGTGCAGCTTTCGGACATTGCAATGCGGAAACAGCGTTTTCTTTTTTTTTCTCAATATATTGGTACTGCGGGACAAAGAGCAGCCGGCAGCACTTCAATAGGCAGCCAACACTTCCTGGCACTCGTGTAGGCTTAAAATAAAGAAAGAAACACCACGAGCGCACGCCGCCGCTCCACCGCTAATACACTGTGCAAAGTGAGGCAGCTTCGCTAATCAGTTTGTTTTTCGAGGCGTGTGTTCTGCGACGTTGTTTGGCCGCGGCGACCCACTCGAACGTGACGGCGACGCTGGGCACTCGACGACTGAGTGTGCCTACGGACTCCAGCATCAGCGGCAGTAGCAGCAACAGTGTCGACCACCGCTGGCACTGAAAGTTCTCAACGAGGAGGGTTCAACAAATGTGCGACCGAGGAACACCAGGAGCAAGACCGATTTGGTGACAGGCTTAACTAACGCACAGCGCCGCAGCCAACCATGCCCAACATTGCAGTGCGGCGCGACGCGCTCCACTTTCACTTATCGTGAGTATAGAATAGTCTCGCATCTTCTCCCGTGCACAGTCTATACGTGAGCGTTTGTAGCTGAGGAAACGTCAGCGGTCACGCTTAAACTTGTCGTTGTCGCCTCTTCTGCTCTGGTCGTGAGAAGAAAGAGCACATTTCGTTATTTGGGAATCGCAAAAAAAAAAAAAAAAATCAGTTCAAGTTGCACAGTTCCGCATAACGAGCTCAGAAAACACAATATTACGTCAATGAAGAAACGGTAGCCGACGACGTCAAGTCTCTAGAGGCGCTTATTTTACTTTCAGTATGTTCACATGTATTTTTTTTTTCGGCCATTTTAAACTTCCGTTGCTAACCATACATTCTTCCTTCTGTACACGTGTTGTAACGGGAGGTCACCCTGGCACTGTAAACTTTGGGGTTAACCTCCCTGTCTTTCCATTGCCTCTCTCTCTCTCTCTCTCTCTCTCTCTCTCTTGGGGTCACATTACGTGGTCATATATATTTGGCGTGCTCCTTAGAGTGTGCACGTGACTGGTTTTCTGTCTTCCCGTATTTATCTCTTTACACCCCGCTGCCTCTTCCCCAGTGCAGGGTAGCAAACCGCACGTGCGTCTGGTTAACATCGCAGATTTTCTCACCCTCCTCTCTCCCTCGTAAAGAACATCGTTTACTTTAAAGAATTGTCTGAATTATGGCGGGCAATTAACGCATTTCAGTGCTTTAATAGCGAAGTTGAGCGAACTGCGCTACTACCAAGTTGAAAGGCAAATGTGTAACGGGAGACAGAATGCAACACGTCATCTCTGTTCAGTGAATGGGCGCAGCGAGACTCACATAGAACGTGCTAGTGGACGTGTTCAGTTGATGCGTTTCCGTCACTCCACGTCGTTGTTGCACGAGTGAGTATGTACTGTGAAAACTAGCGTAACCAGATGGATTTGGGCCAACCAAGTGGACGGCACTCGCAAAATGACTCAGATGACACGGCACGGCTTTTTTAGATGTAGCTCAACACAAGCGAGAAATTGTATCCCAGAAATGTGCCTTCACACTTGGCTTGCTTTAGTTACAAATATACATGCAACAATAGATTGGCACGTAAATTTTGGGAGAAGGCTAAGTTTCTTAAAACGTTGAGCATCATCGGTGAAAAAAACTGAAATTTATTGTTATCGATTACGTCACTACTCTCCGGTAAGCAATGCTAAAGATAGGTTTCGGCTTGCGCATATTGTGTCGAACGAAAGTTACGGATTAAATGAATTTTATACTTTGATATCACTCAAGGCCAGCTGAAAACTTGCCTGCGAATAGAAAAGCGCTCATCATTGCTAGAATGAGCATCAAGATCTACCTTGTGGTAAAACACGAAAGCTCAGTTGCTAACGGAACCAATAAATCTTGACAAGTGGATGGAGAATTTCACAAGCGACTTGACGATAACAACAAGTCCAAATTCACTTATAACATGTAACAATGAGCCTATATCATGTGCAATAGCGTACACATTTGCAGAAGTAAAGCAGGAATAATAGTCATTTAGCAACTGTCAGTACGCTGGTCACGGCTTTTAGAGACAATTCACAGCTATAACATACTGCATAGAGAGAGAGAGAGAGAGAGCAAGGACAGGAAAGGCAGGGAGGTCAACCAGACGAGCACCCGGTTTGCTACCCTACGCTGGGGGTGGGGAAGGGGGAGTAGGAAGTGCAAAAAAGGGAGAGAGTAGGCACTGAGTTGGGGGAGGATGCACCGTTTATAGTGCCCCTGTGCATCCTACATATCGCGTAGCCCATCATTTTACTTATGATGTGCGATAGACCACCACAAAGACCAGTGTCAGTCTGCTATGCGTGCCACAAACCTTTCGTCATCAGTTACTAAGTTTGCAAAAAGAAATGTCCTGACACTCCGTACGTATCTGTAGCAAGTGCTTCGCAAAGAAATGGGTCGTTGAGGATGCGTCCCGCACTTAACCGACAACCAGTCTTGTAACCACAGCGATGGCCGATGGTCTAGCATAGATATCGATAGCACACGAGATATAGCATTGGTTCAGCACTGCTCTTCGAGCTTGGTTCCAATAGTACGATTGTGCCGACTGCGATAAGCCGTCGACAGCCAGGTAAAAAAGGCCATGCGCCCCCTGACTGTGATATGCTCAAAGAAGGCCAGATCTCTCCCGGTAAACCAATCCTTTGAAGAGAGCCGATCATGCTAAGCGTCGACCATGCTACCCGCGGAAATCTATGTAGGCGCTCTATCCTCCCGAGTTACCTCATATCTCAAGGTGCGCAGGTGTATTGTTGTCAGGTATCTGTGCGATATTAAAGACCACTTACTCCGTTCCAGAAGTGTGCCCGTAGCCACAATCGATCGCCATGCAGTAGTGGTCAAATGGCTTTTGCGGTCGCCATTGTTGGATTTGAGGAGACCGTATTGCTCTCATACTGCTTTAAAATTCTCTTACGTTCTGCCCATTCACGCATTTCTTTTATTTCGCTTCATGTCATGCGATTTGAAACTAATGTATTTGTTATTCTGGGCGCTTCTCGTGTTTGATTTTTCCAGTCGGCAGCCTGCCTGACTTCGGAGATGACAGACTAATTTCCGACCACCTCGGGGTTCTTTAACGTGCATGCGAGCATTTTTTTGCATTCCGTTTCCAACGGAATGCGGCCGCCGCAGTCGGGATCGAACCCTCGACCTTGAGCTCAGCGGCGCAGCACTGCAGCCACTGAGCCACTTCGAGCGGTTTCATAAGCAATCACGAGATGGCGCCAGAGACAGACACTTTTACAAATTTTAAACGAACGAGACGCCCGTATATGTTGTGATATGTTGAAATAGTTATGCGCATACGTGCTGTACACGCAGGCAGACAAATAACATGTTTTCTTGCAAGTAGAGCGATAGATGATGCTGTACCTTACTTTTGTGGATTGTCTTTAGTGATATCTAATCAGTTGGGATGACTGCAAGCGTGTCCTTTTCAGCAATGCGCGAAATATTTACATCAATACTTACTGTCGTACCTGCTGCCATTGTTTATGCTTGCTTTCTCTCTCTCTCTTAAATGTACGCTCTTATTCGAGTTATTGTCACCAAACATATGGCGAATGACCAGGCAATAGGAAACTACAGAACATTTGCCACAGAAATAGTACGCTTAAACAGTAATTGGCGCTCAGGGAAACGTATATATAGCATATGAATAAGAAATAGCTTCTTCGCAGAACGCACTATCTAAAAGTGGGCAAGAAAAAATTCAAAATGGAGAAATTAAAATCGAAATACATGCTTCATCGTTAGCCAATCCCGGCATTGTTGAGGACGCAGTCGTTTTAGGTATGGTGAAGTGAAGAGATCTTAGCACAGTCAATGGCTAGCTTTCAGATAGAGAGAAAGGAGGGTAGCCACCCGAATAAAAAGAGCAGACACACTTAACAGTACTCATACAAAAATGACAGGAATTCAGACTGTTGCGGTGTAAAAAGATATACTGCTTTGGAGCGGGAAAACGAGTAAAACGTTTGAGGATTTGCTAAGAAGTGAATGAGAACTTGCTAAAAAAAGCAAAAAGCAAAAAGCTGGGTGCCCTTCTACTCTGTGAAGAAGGACGACGAGCGAAGCTGCGTATGCGGGCCCCCTAATGGCGAACTGCACCTCCGCCGCGAGTCACCCCAGCATTGCACTATCTTCGGGATTTTTTCTTATGTGCGGACACGATAGTGGGGAAAGTAGCCCTTAACAACTTCGCTGTAAAAGAAACACGCAGATCAAACGCGACGTTGGACTCTACATGGCGCGAAGCTTGTTGTAGTTAGCGGGGTAGCAGCAGTAGCGGACGACACGAGCACAGCTTCGTCACCTGTGCAGCTATAATGCTACACTGCGTCTCGAGGAAGAAGGCGACGTATGATGCTTGTCGAGGGAAGAATGCTGTCGAGGAAATAATGTTTACTTAAATAACATTCGACACCTTCTTTCAAAGTGGCACTCATGCCCATTCTGGAGGATTGTCGCTAATTTATTATTAAGTGAAGAAAAAATAGAACGTAGCTAGGTCACTTTAGGGAAGTCTATCGAGTGGATTGTCCAAGAATGAGCACATATTCCCCGTGGCCCAAATTGTTCTCTGCTCGGCGAGACAGCTTTCTCAAAGTGGGAGCAAGAGGACACTAAAGCTGCCTTTGAAAAATTGAGGAGATTGCAACTGCAATGGCAATCACATCTTCCTACGAGACGGGCACCCTTCAGCAAGATACAGAGATCATGCTAAAGGAACGGAAGCGCCTCAATGTGTCGAGTTCCACAAATCAGGCAGTACTATATGGACTGTCGAAACCGCGAGACAACTTGAAGGCGCCGCCCGAAACTCGAAATACACTCTGCAAGCACTAGAGAACGAAAAGGAGACGATTGCAGTAAGCAGGCTACGCATAGGCAAGAGCAATATGTGTCCAGTTGATTACAAGCGAGGGAACGTCAGCGATTTCGATTGGAAAGCTGCAACTGCAGAATAATGCTATAATGCTGTAATAATAACGCTGCAACTGCTATAGTGCTATAGTAATGCTGAAGAATAAGGTGGCTACAGTTCGTTTGCACAGTCCTGCAGCCACTGCTGGTCGTTGTTTCCTGCAGGTAAGCTTCAAAATTCGCAAGGGTAACGATAGCGCGAAGTTAGGTGTAAAAATATTAGTGTTTAAAATCCCGAAACTGCACAGTGAACCACGAGGGACCCTTTAGTGGAGAGTTCTGGAAGAATTTCCACCACCTGGGGTTCTTTAGCGCGCACCTAAAACGGAGTAACAAGAGCATTTTAGCGCGATAGCGTTAAGGGCCCCATGTTGCAGAAAATCAGGTATCGGCGTCGGCGGAGTTGTCCGTGAGCATGTGTATATGCCACGCCTTGCTATATGACATGCAGTATATGCGCGTTATATTGCCACACCGTTATATCACCAAACTTGCTCCTAGCTTGTCTTGCATTCTTGCGTTCTTCATTTTTTTCTTTCAGCTCTACCATTCTTTTCATGTGTGTGCGCTTTTTTCTTTAATATCTTTGTGTCTCCCCTTACCCCTTCCCCACTGCAGTGTATACCATAGCATACTGTATGTCTATCTTCCGGTTAACCTCCCTACCTTTCACATCTCTTTTATCTCCCTTTCTCTTGACAAAGGTACTGCTCAGAATATTGGACAGCCCACAAATGACGGCCCACAAACAACTGCCATGAAACAATACACCGACAGCATTTGCCTTTTATGTTAAGTCTTCTCAGACTTAAATATTAAAATTGCGAAACAATAACAGAAACCTGACAATGATGTTTTTATTTTTTGCGTGACTGTGCACTACTTCCGGGATCGGCCCACCCGAGAGGTTTTTCTACCAGAAAGCTCGCCTTCGTGCATAGCGTTCCCCGCCAGCCTTTCCTGTCAAACATTACCGTTACATAAGCTGCAGTTGTCAGACAGCGTGATAGGCACTCAGGGATTTTAGAATGCTATCGCGTTACACTATTAAAAAACGAAGATTAAGCGTTCTTCAATTTCTGCCTTCCGCCGCCACCAGTATTGCTGCCGCGTCTGAATATCGAACCGAAGGGGGAGTGAGGGATAATCAGCAATGTATCGCATTCGTGGCATTAGTCACATTACTAATAACTATTCATGACCAACTCCTTTATACCACCGTCTTATATTACAAAAGAGTATTTTATTCACTACAATTACCGATGATTGTGAACGCGTTGCGTAGTCAAAGAGTAAGGAAACCAGAATATATTAGTAAATTCATACACAGATTCTGCAGCTATTCTATTCGGTTAACAGACAGGATAACTATGCAACTAAAGAAAAAAACGAGGAAAAGAAACGATTAAGGAGGGTCAAGGAGACACAATCCTTACACGAAGAACTGGAGTTTGGTTGGTCATGTATGCCAGTGTAATGACATTTATGTAAAGAGAAAAGAAACCCGACGCGTACTTGATTGACAGAGTGATGAGATAAGCTAAGTTGCGAGTACACTGTAAATATCCGACAGGAGAGTTTCATATCGCTCTGTGAAATTCTCTTGTCGTATATTTCTGTGCGCCCAAGGCTGTCAGAATGATGACATAGTTTTCAGCTACGTCTTTTGTCATCGCACGTCTAGCTAGAGCTCTGTTGTCGTCCTCTATAAATTTTTGTAAAGCCCTAACAGTAAGGGTGTTACCAGCGTGACAAGAAAACACCCTTAAGGGTGCAAGCATTTTTACAGTGTACAATAAGCGGTGTTAGGTTGACGCAGGACAGACGTAACCGGAGTATTCTTAACAAGACGTTTGCGCAGAAGGAGCCTTTATCAGACTGGCGATGATGATAACACCCAATGTCGGGGTATAGACCCATTACAGCGCCGTTGCTTGTGCGCTGCCATCTTTGAACACGTCACCGCGCTGCCATTGAGCGCCCTTTGGCGTCCCCTTCTCGCGATAGCTGATAACGGGCAGAGTAAATGCAGAAAAGAGCTGCTTTCGCTTTCTGAGCGAATTATTATTCGGCGGTAATGCGACATTTTCAACCAATGTCAAACGGTATGTTAGTGCTCGTGATAATTTAGGCAAGACCTTATTTTAGCCTGATCGCTATGAGCGAATACTACAAGTCGGCGCGGTTTGTTTGTGCTCGAGCGTCTCTCTCTCTCTCACTATCTCTATTTCTCCCTTCCGTTCTCTTTCACTTTTTGTTGCACTACTCCCTCCCCCCGTGTAGGGTAGCCAACTGGAACTACATCTGGTTAACCTGCCTGTCTTTCTTTGCATCCTTTCTCTAACCCTCTCCAAGTCGGCGCATGACCATCCTCAGATGAAGCGACGCCCGATTCCGCGTACAACTTTTTCTTTTACAGTGAAGGCGTATATGGCTAGGGTTCCATGTATATTTCGCGCTTCCCCGCCGTGGTTGCTCAGTGGCTATGGTGTTAGGCTGCTGAGCACGAGGTCGCGGGATCGAGTGCCGGCCACGGCGGCCGACGGGGGCGAAATGCGAAAACACCCGTGTTCTTAGATTTAGGTGCACGTTAAAGAAGCCCAGGCGGTCCAAATTTCCGTAGTCCCCCACTACGGCGTGCCTCATAATCAGATCGTGGTTTTGGAACGTAAAACCCCATAATTTAATTTTAAAAAATGTTTCCCGTTTTTGCGTCAACAATAAAAGAGGTGAGCGTGGGCTGATCCAGGAGATAGTGCAATAGCGGGCCGACCCGCGGTGGAGATGAAGCGGGCTTCAAGCACGCCGCCCATAATAATAATAATAATAATAATAATAATAATAATAATAATAATAATAATAATAATAATAATAATAATAATAATAATAATAATAATAATAATAATAATAATAATAATAATAATAATAATTCAAATAAACAAATCAAGATGCACTGTTTCAAGTTGATTGGTATACTGTAATCGTTTGTGAATAGCACATGTACTCAGGAGCAGGAGGCGTTGCCACATACGCAAAGGACAAAATGTGTGTACGACCGTACACAAGATGCCACCGACTGTGGGGATATCTGTGCCGTACGAACGAAAGACGGAATTGTACCCACTGTGTGCATAGACACACCCAAGTGCAATAACGAGAAGTTCATGACCCCGTACTTTGCATGGTTTAGCCGTGATGACGCTACCCCTGTGGTCATTGTTGGAGACTTCAATATGGACATTTCAAAACTAGACAAGAAATTGATGACTCAATTTGTGCTAGAAGAGTTTGGTTTGAAGTGCCGCAGCAATCCAAGTCACTCAACTACTCAACAATGGTCCTGCATTGATTTAACTTTGGCCAAGAATGTGCCGAAGGTTTAACCGAACCAGTCAGTGTATATGACAGTAATCACAAAGCTATCGTCACTACAATTACCAAAGGACGAAAACAGATACACGTACCCTTGGCTAACCCTGTGGGTTGTGCTACAGTTTCGCTGGTCATCCACCTTTACAGTGTGGAATAGTTCCTCAATTTTTGCTATCTCGTAGCAGCAGATGGCTCTTGTCACTTCAGTACTGTGTAATCCGCCGTGAGGGTGGTTATGTTCGAGCAGGCTATCGATAATATTGTTTTCAGTGATATTACAAGTGTATCTCGGTTGTTTTCGCAACTATCGTTTCTTCACAACATGCAATAGTTGGAAAGTCCTCGGAGATGAATAATCAGCGAGAACAGTCAGAGCTATGTATACATGAGGGTCTGCCCACTTAGCTACGGTATGTGGCTTATCGGTCACTGAATTAGTCATTCGGATTAAAAAAAAAAATGGCAGAAGTAATCAAAATTTTATGCCCAACGTGCCTTCATGCTTTGCGCTTCAGCAAAAGTGCAGTCGGTTAAACATTTCTTACATTTATTTAAAGGGACACTAAAGCGAAACAATAAATCAGTTTAGACTAATAAAGCTTTCTTTGAGAACCCTGCAAGTAATCATTTCAAGATAATAGTTTTGTTTATTAGATGTGAAAATGAAAGTCGAAGTATCAATATTTGAATGTCGCACCGAAACCCCGATGCCGGTACGTCAGTCTGACGTCAGGGTATGTTTTGTCAAAGTATGTTTTCGCTTTTGGGCCGCGTTGGCTGAGTAAAGGTTCCCGGAACTTGCCATGTTGAATATTTGGTTCCTATAGAACACAATGTAGTCAGTCTGTAACGCTATATGATTAAATAGGCCCTAGAAGGTGCCATTAAAATCCATGACGTCACAGCGAGCAGGTGCGGGAACTTCAAGGAGGCGTCGCCACCCGTCTTTCGTTCTTGCACTTCTTCTGGCTTACCAAGCGTCTTATCGTGGCTAAGAGTGATGTTTTTGGCGTCGTAGAAAGGTAATTTACTGATGCAAAAGAAATAATTTTTTTCTTTAGTGTCCCTTTAAGAAATTATGCGGTTGTAAGTGCCAAAACCACTTTCTGATGATGAGGCACGCCGTAGTGGGGTCACCGGAAATTTGGAACACCTGGGGTTCTTCAACGTGCACCTAAATCTAAGTACACGGGCGCTCTCACCTTTCGCCCCCATCGAAATGTAGCCGCCGGGGCCCGGATTCGATCCCGCGACCTCGTGCTTAGCAGCCCAACACCATAGCCACTAAGCAACCCCGGCGGTTAAAGACACTTCGTTAAGCTTTATAACGTACTCAGAACAAAACATGCAGTGAAACATTTTTAGTTCTTGTACTTGCTACAACATAGGACAATATGTTTATACGGGTGACGTTCTGTGTTTATAATTATCACTGCATGCGCCGTCCACTGCGCGTAAGAGCCCTGACTGGTCGTCCCATCCGCTTAATAAAAACGCATTACCGGATGCGAAATATTCGATAAGAAGCACGGCAATGAGCCGACATTAAACGTCTACAAGAGGACATTCAATCGTTCCTAGCTCACTAACGGTCGTAACTGTTCATATCGCATTCGTATCGGAGCTGTACGTCTTTTTTTTTCCCTTCAAAGCTGAGTAACTTAATATCTAAAAGTAATCATTGATCTATGACAGACTACCAGTTGCTGGCTAAAAGGCACTGTCTGCACAACATGCAAACTCGAGTTTCTCCTTGTTGCAGAGTACGCTGCTATCGCCTAGTGTCGGAGGGTTCTTTTTCAGGTGTACCAAGCTACACTTTACTTCATACCGGCACTATGTTATTGTATACAGTCAATAGAGTTAGCACAGGCCCATTCTTCTATTGCGGCGATTCAGGCATTCGGCTGCACTAAGTAGGCGCTCAACTGCACTCTGAAGGCGTCGTATGGCGTCGAGGCCGGTGGCGCCATCTGCTTTGCGCTCCGCAATCTAACCGCTGTATTTTTTTCCCTAGTTATCCTGCTGGTTGATGTACATCGGCTTCGTTGTGTGTATTATTATGTATGAATGTACTACTGCTATTCTTGTATAGTCTTCAATCATTAGGGTCTCTTTTTCTATAGAAAGTTTCAGTACCGTTCATTGATGAGTTGTGACATGTTGCTCACCCCTGTAGTAATCCCCATGAGGGATTGACAGTATTCTATAAATAAATAAATAAATAAATAAATAAATAAATAAATAAATAAATAAAATGGTGACTAGAGCTCACGGAGAGCGTGTTGTTTTTGGGCAAAGGCCGCGGTTCCTCTTGAAATAAACTTCTTCTTATGGCACATAACGTATTTCCCGGCGTAGTGATCACGAAGAAGCAAGAGAAAAGTTGCATGGAAACCATAGAATATCTGCTTTCGGCGCTGCAATGAGAGCTCGTCCAGGAAAGAAAGTCCCCATTCTACAGCAGTAACTATAAAACAGCACGAATTTTCAAAGGAATGCTCACGCTGGTGAGAAATTAAAAGAAAAAAAGAAGCTTGCAGTCCATGTAAAAAAAATGGAACATAAGGAAGACGTTGGAACATCTCGATCCGAAGCGCTAAAACAACCTAAATGGGAGAATGTATGAGTTTCATGGCGGTCACGGTTACATAACCGGTGACGCAATTTTGATACGAGCTTCAAAATGAGAGGTCTCGTTTTTTTATTTTCTCCACCAATAAGTAACTTTTTCTCATTAAAAATATGCAAGTATAGTTTATCCGGTAGAGTACTGTTGCTGTCTGGTCTTATTTACTGCTTGTCTCTCCAGGTACCATAAGATGGTAGCCCGTATCTGCCGATGATATCTGACCTTTCATTGGCAATAGTGGTAAAACAACCACTCCAGGCAGCAACGACGAAAGGTTTTAGAACGTACGGGCGTCGTCCGCGGAATACCGGTACGTCCGCGCTTACGCTCGTAAACTCTCGCTCGCCTTCCTCATTACTTCAGTCGCGCATTTCTCTCTCTCTCCTTTTTTCATTCGGGGATTTAATTCGGACTTTTCCTGCTGCAGAGAAAAATAAGTCGTCTATCGATAGCGGTTTGCTTTCATTAACAGTCATTAATCCTTTGAAGATTACCTGGTACGATTTATATTTCCTTAACATATTTGCTTGTGGTTGTATTGCTTATATTGCTGCATGCTAGACACTCGTGGTTGTCTTGTGGTTTTTGCCTTTTAAGTGTACTAATTATAGATGTTTGTACTTTCCTATACCTCCGACCCCCTCTGTCTGTTGTATACGTGTTAACTCACGTGAACTTGTATTCGCGTGAGTGAATATAAGTTCACCCTTCCGTATCCCCACATTGGCCTAGAATCTGTGGAAACAAATAAATATTTAAAAAAATAATGAATCGGCCCAGGTGATGACTAGCTTAGCGATTTCCCAGGGTCGACTGGCGCGAGAGAGCAGCTTGCGCGCGGCGACGACTGCAAGCGAGCTACAGTGCGCACTTCGCGCGACGCCCGCGGAAGCACGACCCAAACACAATGTTCTCATCTTTCTTGCGCCCTTCCTCGGTTCGCGCAGGTGGCTCCGCTTGCACAGAAAGAAAACAAACAAGTAAAACAAAACGAAAAAAGAAACAACACAAAAAACCGGCGCGGAATCTCCCGGCGAACGGTGGGTCGCGCGCTCCGGTTGCCCGTCTGCCGTCCTGCCGCTTGCTGCAATGCGCAGTGCGTTCGCGATCCCGAAAGTACACGGCGCTGCTGTGTCTACGGCTGCTGGAGGCTTCGCCGCCGCCGCCGCCGCCTGTGTGCAACGCGAAACCGATTTCACTGCGCGCGGAGCAAGGGCGCGGAACTCCCCATTTCGCTCACGTATCTTCAGAAGACGCGGCGGCATTCGCTGCTGCTGCTGCTGCTTGCTGGACGTCGTTTGCAGCGCCGCCCAGACGCTGGTACTACCGGTTCCCCACCGGGCTCGTCTCCTTCTTAACAGGATCGCCGAGGCACACGCCCTCCTCGTGCGTAACCAGCGAGCAACGAGCCCGGCGTGTGCGTGTGTAGTGCGAGCGCCGACGCGTGTTAAGCGTTCGCCGGTGCGGCGACGAGACGGTCTTGACTGCTTGACCACGCCGACTCGCCAGGATGTGGCTACGGGTGGCTGCGCTCAAGAGTCGCCTCAGCTCGCAGCGGAAAAGGTGAGTTCGCGTGGCACTCCTCGACGATGTGTTGGACTCGAGTCCGCGCCTGCACGGATGCGAGAGATCACTCTAACTCGTTCTCCGCAGAACTATGTAGTGCTCGCGCTTGGAAAGGCGCGACAATCTTGCCCCGAGGCATTACGAAGTGTTCGCGTCGCCGAGTGGAGTGTTGACGTTTCTGCATTTTTGCGGAGGTCTGTATGACGAGTTGCGGCTCGATACGACCTATACTCGTATAGCACTGCGTCGGTATCGGAGTGCTTCGGTTAAAAGCATTGAACGACTTTGCTCACACCGAATTTGCGGACCGGGAATCTATGAACCGCAGCGCGCATTTGCCTCTTAAAGCGCAGCTTTTGCGATGCCGCGGTGACACGGAATGCGCTGCCTTTCTCGAACACTCGTACATCGAGCTTGTGAAGCATGTCAGCTCCAGTTAAAGAAACAGTTACTCGAAATTTAAACGTCATTTTAATTGAAGCCTTAGCGTTAGGAGGGTCAAAGAAAATTGAAATAGCTGTACGTGGAAGTCTGGGAAACCCAGCCACGGGAATGTATGCGCACGTACATATTAGTGCAACTGACGGTAGTGCAAGTGCTCCGGACCACCGTCTGCTCCACCACCGTCAGTTGCACGTCGCTGTCCAAGAGGCAGTGCGTGTGACGAGTGAGCTCCTGAATGACGCTTTCCAATGTTGTGACCGTGGTTTAAACCATGCATCCGGGAGCTCAAAGAGCTGTGACGTAATGATAACGCATTTCTGTCACAATTACCGCTAAGTCACTGTTGAATTCTTATTTCTCCATGTGCGGTATGGATTTTAGTAATTGAGGTATAGGGAATCTCTCAAGCATTGTTATATATTGTTACGTGTGGAAAGACACAGACGAAAGAGGCTATTTACAGTCTATCTACACTGGAGCCAGGCAGCCAGGCCGACACTCGCTCGCGCCAAGGGCACCGACCAACTTCGTCGTTCTCACGGTGGCTCGTCTCTTGAGCTCGTATGAAAAAAAGAATATATATATATATATATATATATATGCACGCACACACACACACTGTTGTTTGCATTTCGAACTTGCCCAAAGAAAGTGCAATGCCTGACTCATTCCTGCCCCTCAAGCAAAAAGGCTGACTACACAACGCTCAATGTATGCCGAAACAAGACAGCACATATTAAGAGGAGGCTTTAGCTCGGGCCCAACTGCGACGCGGTCTATTCAAATACATGTAAAACGCAAAAACGTTTTTCTGAGATAACCTTTGGACCGGTTTTAATAAAATTTGTCGCATTTGAGAGAGAAAGTTAAATTCTAATGACTGTTGGAAGCCGAATTCCGATTTAGGGCCTGAATGTTGTTAAAAAGATTTCAAAAATATCGCAATTTTGAAAGAGATAGAAGCACGAAGTTTACAAATTAGTAATTCTGCATTAACAACAGATATCGCGGTTCCGTAAACGGCACCCACTAAATCATTGAAAGCAGACAAATTCAATATGTCATTTTATATCTTACGTGAATTTGTTACGTTGTTGACACGGGTTCTGGAAAAGCTGTATTATCATATTACTATATTTTTTTATATTAATGTGTAACATACAAATTTTGTACGCTTTAGATGTACTATTATATACAATTCAGAGAATTGTGATATCCTTTTTTTGCTGAGGTACGGAGCGGTAAACTTGATATATTCGTTTTCTGAAAATTTTCGATTTTGCCAATTTTTAATAAAAAATTGACCACCTAAATAAAAATTTGAAAGAACAGTCACTAGATCTTAATTTTTTATTTTAAATGCAACAAACCTCGCCAAATTTGGTGCAGTGGTTGCCGAGAAAAACTAATTCTTCTTCTACGTGTATTTAGATAGGGGCACCCGAGCTAAAGCTTCCTCTTAAGAGCACATGTACATAGGCAATGCGAAGCAAAATCAGAAACCGGAACTACATGATTCCTGACAATCATTTTAATACACCAATTTAACGGTAAACCAATAAACTGGATCCGCCTTCATTAATTAGCATTCTTTGTTTCTTAATTTCTGGGCTCCAAGATGTAGAAACCTAGGACGCCGTCACCTGAGAGCACTGGGAAGGAAATTCAGCTGGAGGTCCACGTTATAGCGTATATTACACGCTGCCGATGCGTGCTGGAAGCGCCAGTCGACTCGGCGCCATGCCGAGCCTGCTCTCCTAAGATCACGTGTTACGTGATGCCATCGGGATAAAAATGATGTTCCACATCCGCACGCCATGGTTCTGAGTGGCCCTGGCTAACACTCGTAGGGCTAGATCTAGTAAAACGTTAATACCCAAGTTAGTGGACGAACTTATGGCCGTTGCCGTTGCACAATTTGTACTGTAATGCACGAGTAATGCGGAGGTTGTGGGCTCTGTCCCCATCGGACACAAGTTATATTTTCGTTAGCGATGTTTTCGTCCGCTTTCATTTCCCTTTTCTTCATTATTTCTACATTACCATTTCAACCACGCTAAATTTTCCCAATGCTTTCTTTGGCATCATTGTCTATTGGCTTTATGTGGTTATGATTAGCAAAATCGAGCCCTTCAGTTCTCCTTCTTCTCCACTTTGTAGGCAGGTGATTCTATATTTTCTACATAAAAAAAAAAAGTATTCTTTGCGTCGTATGAATGAAGTTCGACGGGCCACAAAATATTGCGTGGTGTTCCCCAGGATCATTCATTCATTCATAAGCCCGGCATTGTTTAAGATCTCCCTCAACGGTCTCGACGAGTGCACGTAGAATTCGGTGGCTATTTCACTTTAATGCGGGTATCATCGATATACACCTTCCACCCAAAAAGGGCGTGTAAAGGTGTAAGTTATGTACGCATTTACACCCTTATTCAATTTTAAGGGCGAAAAATATTTTACAGTCTATGGCCCTTTGGGGGCAACACGCGCTTGCTGCGCTCAAGTCTACAAAAGGCCGTCAAATTGATACAGAAATTCCACATGCTCCGCGGCCTTGAAATGTCACCTGAGAAGTGCTCTGCGATTGCCTCGTTGATGCGTGACGTCTCACGCGATGTGCTAAAGGTTGCCGGCACTTCCGTATCCTAAGTCACAAGTTTCTGACAGTTACAACTGACATGCTTCTGAGGTAGACACTCAGACGCTTGAAGGAGAAACTTCGCAAACATTTTTCGCACGCGTTGTGGTGGAGCGAGCGGATGCTCGGATGCTGCGCGTAGATTCACTACGTCCTCCTCCGGTACGGTCCGCTGGCCCTACAGAGCCTCTCACTACGAATATGAAATTGGTGGAGGGCTCAGAAGCCGAGGCATGTTGCGAATGTTATATGCGACTTCCTTGGAGTAAACAAAAGGCACCCCGACAGAGCGCAGGCCCTTTTCGTTCTGAATTCTTTAAATACGAGAGGTTACTTCGCGCATCACATCTGATATACGTCGCAAGAGCACCTGACCACTGCCTTGCAGCCATTGGCACCTTTGCGGTGCACGACCTGTTTCCTACTCATTATCAGAGTCTTTGAGCGCCTCTTTTACCACCACGGTAGCGTTCTTGTCGAATGATCACTGTGCCAGCTAGTGCCGAACGTACGGGACAAGGCTAACGCCTCCCACGCGAGCTTTATAATAATCTCCACTCAGGCGCACCTCGATATGCTGCGAAGGTCGGCGCCACATTCACGCCGATGACTCCGTCACATCATATTTTTCTACGTACAGCAGGTGCCTGGATTCCATCTATACTAAAACAACTATTTCGGCGAGGCTCAGCCGTGGATTTTGCCACGGAGTTCGCCGCACTGTGTGCGTGGCTTAGCTCGCGTTTCGGACGAGCTAACAAATCGATGGGGGATCTTCACCGACTCTCGGTCAGCTCTTATCCGTTACGGCCAAAAGGTGACCTCTTTCGAGACGCCGACGGGCCTGCATAAAGAGGCCTGCAGATTGCACCTCAACATTGTGCACGTGCCTGAGTGGCTGCCCCATTTAACGCAGCATAGCAGGGTGTACACGTCGAGGCTGACCACGCTGCTGAGGTGGCACACGGCTGCCCATCGCGACTCGGGTTGCCAACCATCGCGAATTTTGCGCAAATGTCAAGCGTGCCGACTTCACTCAGTCGGGATGGACAAATGTCTCGACGTTCGCTTTATTTTTCTGTCTGATAACTAACAATCTATAAACCAGATTTCTGCTTTATAATGCCCTAAAAGCTTGATTGCGGATTCCTCTCCTTTGTTTTGTGTGACATTATCATAAACAAAGGTGGTTTCGCTTTTGTCATGGTGTTAGTTATGCTGTAAGCCTTGACCCGTTCACAGTGCCTTTATCTGTATCGGCAGCCGTGCTGTGCAGGCAACTGTTCTCTAAAAAGAAAATCGAGGCATGGTCAAACTAAAAAAAAAAAAAATGTTCACCTTTGTTGCAAGTACAGACTGGCGGCTCGTGGCAATGGCAGGGTCGATCGTCTCCAGCAGAGCCACCTCCCCCCACCCCCCGCCCCGTCTTCGTCCATTTAAGAATTGGCAACCCTAATCGTCGCGACTGGTGTCTGCGGCTGCTTCATAAAGGGACGGGTCAACGCTCCTACAAGCGCCATCGTCTGGCACTCTCTATATGCGCGCTCTTTGGTGCGAAGAGCGCTGAAACCGTACGGACCGATCTATTCGAATTACTCACCCGAAATGTGATTTTCACATGCCGAGGGGCCTTTCGAGGCGCGAGTGCGCACATGTCCGCACCGTATTCATTTGCACGTCGCCTACGAATTACTGCCTGCGGAAACTGCAATTGAAGCGATAGCCACATACGCTCGATAAGGTTGCAAGCGAGTGATTACTTGCACATTGTTGTGAGCGTGTGCACGCACTTTGAGGCCTCAAAAGAAGTAATCAAATCTACTTTGAATTTATCTGACAGCTCCTTCGAGCTGCAACATATTCTTCGACCTTGGAGCACGTGCTATACGCACCCAACAAAGACACTATATTTGCCTGCGTCCAAGACACTGGCCTGAACCAGACACTTTAGTTACCTGATGCAGTTTTGTGGGCCTGAGCTTGTTATTTGTGTTGCTTGTGTATGTTGTGCGCTTGTGTACTATGCACGAGTGGGTCATTTACGTACTATGCTTGTCATCTGCAGTGACATTCAAAGCGTGTACATGGCCAGGAAAACGTTTCGAGCACCCATTAAAGGAACTGTTGTAAAGTGACGTCAGCCGCAATCAGACTGCCTTGCAAGCGCTGACGGCACGTGCGTTTATCGTTTGATATCCTTCCCTTATTCTCCCTTTCCCCTTTCCCCCTTTCTGTTTCGTATATATACGCTCCGAGACGGAAGCAATAAAGATTCATGTTCCAACCTTCGAACGGCGTGCTGTCGTATATAGTAAGGCACGGTGCGTGTGTCGTAACTATGTAACAGTGGCGACGAGGATGGGATAGAACCCTCGAGGTCAAAAATGAATTAAGCCAGGCAGTTAAGCAGGAAACACCGGCCGCGGAAATACCGACCATGGCTCATCATCAACTACCGGAATACGATGACCAGTCCGACAACTGGAAGGCTTACATCACGAAGGCAGAAGCTTATTTTGAGGCAACTGGTGTCAGTGACACGGGAAAGAAGAGAGCGCTGCCGGTAGCAGCATTGAGTACGCGCACCGTGCAAGTGCTCTCAGGACAGGTTGCACCGAGGAAGCCAAACTCGCTTACGTACGAGGAAGCAGTCAAAGTTTTGGATGACTACTTCGACCCCAAGCGTCATGAAATAACTGAGAGCTATCGGTTCTTCAATCGCTGTCAGTTGGAAGGTGAGCCCATTCAACAGTTCATCGTTGAAGTTCGCCGGATTGCGGATGGCTGCAATTTCGGTGGCATGCTAGACCGGATGCTTCGCGACAGGATCGTGTGTGGAGTGAGGTCAAGCGCTGTTCAGAAGCAGCTATTAGCGAAAACATATTTTGCGTTGAGGGAGGCTGAAACAATTGCCATATCAGCTGAAGCAGCGGAAAAAGAT
The DNA here is from genome assembly GCF_023375885.2 of Dermacentor andersoni. NCBI lineage: Eukaryota > Metazoa > Arthropoda > Arachnida > Ixodida > Ixodidae > Dermacentor > Dermacentor andersoni. Next base: position 160,385,969 of record NC_092815.1, on the reverse strand, counting down.
GCAAAGAAGATGTCATCTGACATTGAACCCGTGCTCAAGGTCAGTGCACGACAAGCTGATGAACTAGTGTCAGTATGTGGGCGTTGCGGAAGTCAGAAACACAACAGAAACGCCTGCGGCTGGGTGAAAGCGAGGTGTTACCGCTGTGGTGTATACGGCCATCTGGCGAAGCTGTGCCAAAGCGACGTGCGGAAAGGACGCCCACAAGCTCGCTCACAATTCAGGCAAGGAGAAGCGTTTGCAGTAACAGCGGATGTCACTGAGGAAAATGCAGACGGTGCGCATATTTGGACACTAACCGCACCCTCCAGTGGTCGGCTACCACCACCTATTCTTCGTACTTTCACATGGTGTGGCATTGACGTACCTATGATTGTGGACACCGGTTCACCGGTCTGCGTTGTGTCCAAAGAAAAGAGATTTTTGAGAAAAACCGTGAACATTGGCCGCAATTAGAAACCGCATTCATTAAACTGTCCTGTTATCTTGGAGAACTTCCAGTATTAGGGAAACTGAGTATGTCAGTGACCTACAACGACAAGGAGGTCAAGAGTTCCTTGATGGTCCTGAACTGTTCAGGTCCGAGCCTCTGTGGACGAGAGTTGATTTCCAAGTTCAATGACGCAGGATCCTCGGTGTTGAACGTATCAGCGCAACAAAGCTCTGGTCCAGGAAGCAGCCGTACCCCCGCCATTAATGCCGTCCTGTCAGAGTTCAACGACGTCTTCAGCCCCGAGCTGGGTCTAATTGACGGACACCCTGTCCATCTGAAGCTCAAGGAAGGCGCCATGCCGAAATTTTGTAAGGCCCGTTCCCTTCCATTTGCTTTACGCGACAAAGTTTCGGAAGAGATTGATAGGCTCGTAACGCTTGGAGTACTGTCACCTGTAACGCACGCCGAGTGGGCTACTCCCATTGTGCCCGTAATGAAGAAGAACGGCGCGGTTAGAATCTGCGTTGATTTTAAGGTGACCTTGAATCCCGTCTGTGAACTGGAGCAGTACCCGTTGCCAGCTATTGATGACATTTTCGCATGCCTGAACGGTGGGGACTGCTTCAGCACGCTGGATTTAAGAGACGCGTATAACCAAGTTCCCCTCGATGAGGACTCAAGGAAGATGTGGGTAATCAATACACACCGTGGGTTGTTTTGCTACAACCGACTGCCGTTCGGCATAGCTTCCGCGCCTGCCATCTTCCAGCGGAAAATAGAAACAGTTCTGCAGGGCCTAACAGGTGTTCAGGCTTACCTTGACGACGTTTTGGTATCAGAAAAACTTGGTAGCACCGACACGTTACGACAAGTACTGCAGCGTTTTCGTGAACATGGAGTGAAGCTCAGACTTGAGAAATGCAGCTTTCGCCAAGAGGCAGTGACGTATCTGGGTCATAAAATTGATCGTGAAGGTCTGCATCCAATAGAGAAGCATGTTGAAGCAATCGCGCGAGCTCCCAACCCAGAAAATGTTCAGCAGTTGAGGTCGTTTCTGGGCATGATTACATTTTATTCGAAGTTCGTGTCCAACATGTCTTCCGTACTTGTACCGTTGTACAAGTTATTGGAGAACAGCACGCGTTGGTTCTGGGGACATGCACAAGAAGCAGCTTTTCGTGAAGCAAAAAAATGCCTTCGGGAAGCGGCTGTGCTGGCTCACTATGATCCCGAGAGACCCCTCAAGCTAGAATGTGACGCTTCACAGGACGGAATAGGGGCCGTGCTTTTCCATACATTCGGAAAGATAAACAAACCTGTCGGGTTCCGTTCTAGAACGCTAACAAGGGCTGAGAAAAATTATTCCCAGCTTGAGAGGGAAGCCCTTGCTCTTGTGTTTGGAGTGTCCAAATTCCGTGATTATCTCGTAGGCCGAGAATTCGTATCGGTCACCGACCACCAGCCGCTCGTGGGCCTGCTGAAGGCGGATCGACCAACTCCAGCATTGGCAGCCGCCAGAATACAGCGCTGGGCGCTGTACTTAGGCGGATTCCGCTATCAGCTTCAATACTCTCCTGGTAAACAACTGCTCAACGCTGACGCTCTTAGTAGACTGCCACAACGGACGTCTGAGCCGAAGCCACCAGAAGCGGACCCACCAGACTATCTGCTGGCCTTGACTGTGTTCGATGAGGGAACTGTCAGTTGAGGAGCTAAGGCAGTTGACTGCTGGTGACCCTGCTCTCAGTCAAGTTATGCGATTCACTAAGAACGGTTGGCCGCCCTGCGCAAAAGGCTTGAGCACGAGTGTCGCACCTTTTTTTGACAAGAAATTGGAGCTTTCTTTGGCCCACGGGTTGTTATACTGGGGCCGGCGAGTAGTCGTTCCGATGGAGGCGCGACGTCGCATATTATACCTTTTGCATGAGACGCACCAAGGATCGTCCGCTATGAAGTCGGTGGCTAGATCGTCATTCTGGTGGCCAGGGTTAGATCGCGAAATTGAGGCAGTCACAGCATCATGTCAGAGTTGTGTTCAAAACCTGCCCATGCCAGCTACAGCAACGCCAAAAAGCTGGCCCGCTACTGTTGAAAAATGGGCAAGGGTGCACATAGATTTTGCGGGACCTATAGCAGGGAACATGATACTCGTGGTCGTGGACGCATACAGCAAGTGGATTGAAGCTGTGCCACTCCGACAAGCAAATGCTTCAAGCACGATCAACTGCCTGCGCGGTATCTTCTGTAGATTTGGCGTGCCACGAACCATCGTATCCGATAATGGAACGCAGTTTACCGGTGACGAGTTCGCTACTTTTGTCAAGAGGAACAACATAACGCATCTGCGCACAGCTGTATATCACCCTCAATCGAACGGACTAGCAGAAAGGGCTGTCAGGACAATTAAGGACGGCCTCAAGAAGATTGGTGAGGGGCGGTTGGAAGATAACATAAACAGGCTGCTTTTCAATTACAGAAGGCCACCTAACCGCTCTGGAAAATCACCGTCAGAGCTGCTCTTCGGATACAAAATTCGATCCCGTTTAGATACATGTTTCCCTCCTGTGCACGCAGGGCCAGCCAACGAAGCAGACGAGTGGCCACTGCCATTGCCTGAAGCTACCGTGTACGCCCGCAACTTCGGAACGGGTGAGAAATGGACTCCAGGAATTGTCGAGTCTACAACAGGCTCTCGGATGGTGAGCATTCGAACACCAGCCGGATCAGTAAGACGACATGTTGACCAGGTGCGGAACCGGGAAGATGCGACGCCACCGCTTGGTAAAGACCGAGAAGCGGCAAATCGAGAATCAAGAACAGGTACTCCTCGCGACTACCCATTGTCGCCGAGAACGCCAGACGAACAAGGGGGCATAACAGAACCTGAGCATGAACTTCAGCCGGAACTCGCAGGGAGCAACGCTGAACCCGTCAGATCACCCCAAGCCTTGCGGCGCTCTACACGTCAAAGAAAACCAGTGCAGCGACTTCAGTATTAAGGGAGAAGAGATGTTGTAAAGTGACGTCAGCCGCAATCAGACTGCCTTGCAAGCGCTGACGGCACGTGCGTTTATCGTTTGATATCCTTCCCTTGTTCTCCCTTTCCCCTTTCCCCCTTTCTGTTTCGTATATATACGCTCCGAGACGGAAGCAATAAAGATTCATGTTCCAACCTTCGAACGGCGTGATGTCGTATATAGTAAGGCATGGTGCGTGTGTCGTAACTATGTAACAGGAACTCCCTCGCTAATGGTGATTTCGAAGTGGCAAACAGAAGCGGTCAGCGGCGGCTGCTACGAAAGTCTCTCGAGAGGGCTTACGCCGATCCCACCGGCATCACCACGAGGCCGGCGTAAAATCTCTCGTATGGGGGGTACATCGAATAAATGTATCAGCCTGAATAATCCGAGCAATTTAATCGCTTAATCGAACAATCTAATATGTACATTCACGCACGTAAGCCAAAGACAGTCTTTTTGTGGGTAAACATCGAAGAATAAATAGAGGACATGTCATACGAAAGGATAATTTGTTGCTTTTGGTATCACGTCACAGACACGTTGCTTGAGTGCTCATATACTGTATCAAACATATTAAACGTGCGTCTCTCAGACTAAATCATAAGTCCTGCTGCAGTAAGCTATATTCACGTGACAAACACTTGTTCCACTGGCTTGTAGCCTATACACGTGTGTGGCTTGACTTTTGCCTGGACTCTTGATACACATGTACGACGACGTCTCATAGTCGTGAAACGCAATCTGCGGCTCCTTTCTTCCCTGTTCAACACGCGAAGCGGGGATACCTGCAGTGCCGACGCTTGCTTGCTTTTCCGCTTGTGAGTTCAACCAATTAATCGCGATCAAAAACGTAATCGCGACTAACGCATTAATCGATTAATAAGACGTTCTGTAGATCAGTCACCGAGCCCTACGTCTTAGCACACGTTTCGGGAAGTTGCGAGCGTAGTACTGTACATCTACTCGAAAGCCCCATAGGCCTCTTCGATAAGGCTATGCTTGTCGTTGCACTAAGCAGACTCCTGCGTCACCAGGAGACTTTTAATTCGATATATTTTTTAAACTGGCCGCGGACGTTCGTTGACGATGTCGACGCTCGAAATGACGAGGAGGAAGTCCTCGTGCGTATCGACGGATAGTCATTGATAGATATAGGATATACCATGCAGTGCTATTGCGATGCAGTCACCCATGCGTTGCACGATGACCCACGAGATTTCCCTCTGAAACCGAACTCGAAGCTCATTCGTATTAAAAACAGGGCACAGCATCATTAAATTATGACGTTTCGGAGAGACGGCGAATGGGCGTTCGACGTTAGAAGCCGTAAAACGCCGGTCCAAGATAAAGGTTGGCCCCTTTGACTGCATCTGTTACGAACGAGAATTAAAAGTGTATGTGAAGGGCCCGCCTGTGTCGTGGACCTTCCTTTAAGCCGCGCTGACCTCTGTGTCGCAAGGTACGCCGCTCGAAGTCAGCCGTTCGCGTGCGATTTAAAGTTGACCCACGAGTCCTTTGTCATCATAGAACACTCGGTGGCAGATGTGGGATCGCACGTGTATAGCTGAATTCGGCGACACCATAAAATGCCAACCTGCGTCAGTACTCCACGAACAGGAGTTCATTCGTCGAGTGGCGAATGCACATTAGCATTGTTACGTTCTGGCGGTTTTACGTTCTTAACCTACCTCAGACAGCGCGCAGTGTAGCAATAGAACTTGCAGCAGGGGTCAGCGCACTCGGTGAAGTGACAGCGACAGGTTGACACAAACCGTGTGCGGCGGCAAAACGTGTTCGTCGGCGCTCAAGAATGCGTCATCGGCTAGGCGAGCACGTGCAGCGTGCTGTCAAAACGTCCTGCAAATAAGCAGCGTTTCAGTGCTATTCGACTGCGAACAGTAGGCATATCGTTAAGACGAACGTACTGCAACCTGCGCGCGCGCACGTGTACATTTTCCCATTGTTTATGTTTCAGAGTCGATATGCGACTTCTCTGCACCCTCTACAAAATCTTCTCCACCAGCGCTTCGTGTTCTCTGTACCGCACGGTCTGTATAACCGAGGGGCCCGATTTTTATTACTCAAATCATAAGAACCCAACAAACAATGATACCAAGGACAACATAGGGGAAATTACATGTACTTACTAATTGAGCTAAAGAAATGATAAATTAATCGGAATGAAATTCATTGAAGAAACAACATACCGCCGATGGGAAACGATCCCACAACCTTCGCATTGCGCGTGCGAGGCTCTTACCAATTGAGCTACCGCGGCGCTGTTTTCCCAATTCACTTTCTTGGGTATTTATGTTTTACTACTGGGTCTAACCCTGGGAGTTCATTTCCCCTATCTTGTGCTTGGTGTCAGTGTTTTGTGGCTTCTTATGATATGACTAAAAAAATCGGGCCCCTCGGTTAACACGCTTTCTTCTCGTTTATTACATAATGAGGGAGGGTCTCGAATCTGGCAACATCGATGTCTTCAGGTGGCATGTGTAGGCTTATTGACCGGCTGCCAAAAAGATCATGTTCTCGTGACGCCTGCGGCAGAAAGGATGTTCCACATCCGCCGCCAAGGTATGTGAGTGGCGGCTCTAGCTAACACTCTCAAGATTCTACTAGGAAACATAAATACCCAAGAAAGTGGATGGGGAAACGGCACCGCGGTAGCTCAATTGGTTAAGCATCGCACCCGAAATGCGAAGGTTGTGGGATCGTTCCCCACCTGCGGCAAGTTGTTATTTCATCCACTTTCATTTCCATTAATTTATCGTTTCTTTATTTCATTCATTAAGCACAAGTCATTTCCCCTATGTTGACCTTGGTGTCAGTGTTTGTTGGCTTCTTAGGATATGACTAATAAAAATCGGGCCCCTCAGTTAACCCGCTTTCTTCTCGTTTATATATATATATATATATATATATATATATACAAGCGTCTGCGTCAGGCTGTTCGATATTCGATGCTTGCTTTTCGTATTCGAAAGCGTTGATATTCACCCAACTGTAAGGAATAAAAGAGGCTATTATAACACAACGGTCTTCGTTTCTACTTCTGCCAAGATAAATAGCCCACAGGAATTCTTGGAACCCTGTCAGTCTTTCTTTCCTGCCTTTCTTTGTTTTTCTTTTTTTTTGTTTTTGCGTTTGACAGACTGCATGCGAGATGAGGTCGTCGACTCGCAACCATAATTTTCGCATACGTCCTATTCATTATGTTTCGGTCTATGTGAAGCGCAGATGATTCATTCGAAGCATGTTTTAAATCACTATTAATCTCACTGCGCACTACAGCGCCTAGTCTCATAATACATTCTCAGATTTTGCGCGCTTTCTTTGGAGCACATAAAAAGAATACGACGACAGCTATCGTCACGCAAAGGATTCAATTAGATATATATTCCTCAATGCGCTCTACAACTTTTATACTGACGGCTTTGCTTTTAAAGTTATAACTTAAAGATCGGTTAATTAAGTTGGGCTAATTACTTTAGCTATACTCATAATAGAAAAAGATACATTCAGCTGCTCCAGACGACAATCAGCATTACGGTGTTGGCTGAAATCGCATAGCGTACTCTTACATGGCTTCCTTCTTCTTCTTCTTCTTCATATTTTTTTTTTAGGCTTGGCAAAGGTTGCATGAAGCACCCTGCTTATGTATCTTAGAATTGGGGCATTCAGGGGGTTTCGTGTCATCCAGCAGAATATCTCAGTAGCGCTTAAATATCCATGTATTACGTGTTCATTTTGAAGAAGGTGCGAAGCTCTAAGTGAACATGATGCGTGATTTAGTAAGAGTGAGCAATCGCAATTAACAGAACCTTCCAAATCCTTCCTGCAACATCTTGGTGCATCTATTAATGTACAGCTGAAATATTTAGATGGCAGAAATAAGTAGCACAGTGTGAGCACTGAACAATTATGCAATCTAATACCTTTAAGGTGCGTGGCCATCGCAAAAATGCAGACTAAAAATTAAAAAAAATGTTTGGTTAACAAAAGTTCTTAATATTGTTACGTAGGAAGACGCAGACGAAAAGCTATGTACAAATATATTTACAAGGAAAATACGCTGCGCTTGGCCAAGAGGCAACAGCCCGCGCTAGCTTCTAATCGTCGTCGTCGTCTTCACACTGCTGGCCTTTCGTGATCGCGCATATTGTGCCGTAGCACTACCCCCGGCTGCAAAAGCGCCGTCCCGGAGCGACTAAAGATCGGACTCGGAAGCAGTGTAGTAGGCCTTGAGCCTACTGACGTGTACGACATCACTAGATGCCACAGGAGAGGACGAGGTTGAGGCCACAGGAGCAATTTCGTAAGTCACAGGCGTCACCTGGCGCAGCACGCGGTAGGGCCCTGTGTATCGCGAAAGGAGCTTCTCTGAAAGTCCGACGTGACGAGAGGGCGACCACAGGAGCACGAGCGCACCAGGTGAAAACTGTACGTCACGATGGCGGGCGTTGTACTGACACTGCTGAGTGGTCTGTGAGGCCGTCAGTCGAGCACGGGCAAGCTGGCGTGCATGGTCAGCGAGGGCGATGGCGTCGCGCGCATACTCGCTTGTTGAGACCGCAGCAGGAGGAAGTGCCGTGTGTAGGGGCAAGGTAGGTTCGCGACCGTACAGTAGATAAAAGGGAGAAAATCCGGCGGTGTCGTGCCGGGAAGAATTGTACGCAAATGTTACGTAAGGAAGGGCAATGTCCCAGTCGTGGTGGTCCTTGGAAACGTACTTGGCCAGCATATCGGTAAGAGTACGGTTTAACCGCTCTGTCAGGCCATTGGTTTGAGGATGGTATGAAGTAGTCAGTTTGTGTTGAATGGAGCAGGAACGCACAATGTCAGCGATAACTTTCGAGAGGAAGTTTCGACCACGGCCAGTAAGCAGCTGTCGCGGGGCGCCATGAAGCAAGATAATGTCACGCAAGAGAAAGTCCGCGACGTCAGTGGCGCAGCTGGTAGGGAGAGCCCGAGTGATAGCGTATCGGGTGGCGTAATCAGTCGCGACGGCTACCCATTTGTTCCCAGAAGATGACGTGGGAAAGGGACCGAGCAGGTCTAATCCAACACGAAAGAACGGTTCCACAGGGACGGTGATCGGCTGGAGATGACCGGCAGGTAGCACCTGAGGTGTCTTCCGACGCTGGCAGGGATCACAGGCAGCAACATAGCGTCGAACGGAGCGAGCGAGACCAGGCCAATAGAAGCGGCGGCGGACGCGGTCGTACGTGCGGGTTACCCCAAGATGTCCTGAAGTGGGTGCGTCATGCATCTCAAAGAGCACAGTCTGTCGTAGCTGTTTTGGCACGACAAGAAGGTCAGAGCCGTCAGGGAGGAAGTTCCTTCGATACAGAATGCCACCCTGGAGGACATATCGGCGAACGGATGCGTCGGTAGGTGTAGAGCGCAGACGCTCGATAAGTGCTCGCAGCGATAGGTCTCGGTACTGCTCATCGGCGATGTTACCGAAGGCAGAGACAGAGAAAATGCCGTTGGCGCTACTACTGTCGGCGTCGTCAGGCTCGTCGACCGGGTAGCGAGACAGGCAGTCAGCGTCCTTGTGCAGTCGGCCAGATTTATAGGTGACAGTATACGAATATTCTTGGAGGCGTAAGGCCCAGCGACCAAGTCTTCCTGTAGGATCTTTCAGTGAGCATAACCAGCAAAGCGCGTGATGGTCTGTGACAACGGAAAAGGATCGGCCATATAAGTATGGGCGGAATTTCGCAACCGCCCAAACTAGGGCCAGACACTCACGCTCAGTGATGGAATAGTTGCGCTCCGCGGGTGAGAGGAGCCTGCTGGCGTAAGCGATAACACGGTCGTGGCCACGCTGGCGTTGTGCCAGTACTGCTCCAATTCCGTGACCGCTGGCATCAGTACGGACTTCGGTAGGCGCAGAAGGATCGAAATGGGCCAAAACGGGAGGCGTTGTGAGAATGTCGATTAGATGAGAGAATGCAGAGGCCTCGTTATCGCCCCACTGGAAAGGAGCGTCTTTTTTCAAAAGGTCGGTTAGTGGTCGTGCTATGGCGGCGAAATTTCTCACGAAACGGCGGAAGTACGAACAAAGGCCGATGAAGCTGCGCACATCCTTGACACACTTCGGAACAGGGAAGTGCGTAACAGCATGGATCTTGCCTGGGTCCGGTTGCACTCCGTTCGCGTCAACGAGATGTCCAAGGACGGTAATCTGGCGACGGCCGAATTGGCACTTCGATGCGTTGAGTTGCAGACCGGCTCGCCGAAAAACGTCCAGGACTGCTGACAGGCGCTCGAGGTGCGTAGCGAACGTTGGGGAGAATACGATAACGTCGTCCAAGTAGCACAGGCACGTGGACCATTTGAAACCGTGAAGAAGGGAGTCCATCATGCGTTCAAAAGTGGCAGGGGCGTTACATAGACCAAACGGCATCACTTTGAATTGATAAAGACCGTCGGGTGTGACAAAAGCAGTCTTCTCGCGGTCGAGATCGTCCACGGCAATCTGCCAGTAGCCGGAGCGAAGGTCAATAGAAGAGAAATAGCGAGCACCGTGGAGGCAGTCAAGGGCGTCATCAATCCGAGGTAGGGGATACACGTCCTTTTTGGTAACCCTGTTAAGGTGCCGATAATCCACGCAAAAGCGCCATGAGCCATCCTTCTTTTTGACCAGTACTACAGGTGACGCCCACGGACTATATGATGGTTCAATAATGTTCTTGGCAAGCATTTTGCGAACTTCTGCGTGAATAACTTGACGCTCAGCTGGTGACACTCGATACGGGCGGCGATGAATAGGAGGGGCATCGCCGGTATTAATGCGATGTTTGACAGCTGTAGTTTGGGCTAAAGGACGATCGTTAAAGTCAAAAATATCGTGGTAGGAAAACAGAACGCGGTAGAGTTCACGAGCGTGCTCGGAGGGCAAGTCGGGGGCAATCATTTTCCGTAAGTCAGCGATGGTACAATTTGCCGACTGCGATGGTAGAGGAGTATCGGATGAAGTGTCGTCTACTGCAATGGATGCTACTGAGTGATCCTCGAATGAACAAAGCTGGGCCAAAGACATCCCACGTGGCAGCACTTGTGTCGTCAAGCCAAAGTTGACCACTGGCAGGCAGACGCAATTCGCCGTAATAGATAAAACTGTATGGGGTACTGTGATCCCATGTGTAAGGAGGACGTCTTGCATAGGAGCCGCGATGTAGTGACCGTCGGGGACTGGTGGGGAAGACACTAGGTCAACGTAGGTCAGTGCCGAAGGTGGCAAGCGAACGAAGTCGACGGACCTGAGGCGACTGGGGTGTGGTTCAGCAGGATCCAGAACAGGCAGGTCAAGGCGGAGAGTACTGGCGGAACAATCGATGAGAGCAGAATGTGCGGAAAGGAAGTCTAAGCCGAGGATGATGTCGTGGGGACAGTGGGCGATGACTGTGAATAGCACGATTGTTGAGCGATCGGCGAAGGAGACGCGGGCGGTACACATACCAATTACGGGGGCTGTTCCGCCATCGGCGACACGGACAACAGGCGTCGTGGCGGGCGTGATAATTTTCTTGAGCCGGTTACGAAGGTCAGCGCTCATTACGGACAAATGCGCCCCAGTGTCTATGAGAGCAGACACAGAAACACCGTCGACTTGCACGTCAAGAAGGTTCAGATGAGTGGGCAAAGTCAGTAGAGGATTTGGCGGCGTAGGGAGCAATGCAGCGTCACCTCGAGGCGCTGCATCGTCTAGTTTTCCGGCTGGGAGCGGCGTCCGAAGGGAGTCGGCGAATAGGAGCGACGGGGCTGGGGAGAGCGAGATTGTCGTCGTTGGGGCGAAGGCGAACGAGAATAGGGGAGGTTCGTTGCAGGAGAATCAGTGGCGGCATTATCGGAGCGTGCGGCATAGGGACGAGAAGGGCCACCTGACGGGCGAGAGTAGGCAGTATAAGTAGGCCGGCTCGGGGAACTCCAGCGACTACGACAGTGCCGAGAAATGTGCCCGATTCGATGGCAGTGGAAACAAATAGGCTTGTCGTCAGCAGTGCGCCATTCAGATGGGTTGCGGAAACGTGGTGGGTAAGAAGATGCGGGACGGGGCGAAATCGAAGAAGCCGGGCGGGTATTAGGGCGATGGGCCGAGCAGATGGTGTGAAGACCCATGTTTTTAAACTCCTGGCGGACAACTGCCTGGATCAGTGAGACCGTGACTGCAGATGTGTTGGTGGGACTGGAGTCGAAGGCAGCCGGATAGGCGGCCTCGATCTCACGCCGGACGATCCTGGTAACATCGGCAGTGTTGTTGGGACGAGGAGCGTCGGCACAGGAAGATGTCGCTGGGGTGTTGGGCAGACGGGCAAACTGCTGGTCAATACGTCGGCTTTTGGCGAGTTCCAGGCGGCGGCACTCTCTTATAACAGCATCCACCGTCGCTACGTTGTTGCAAACGAGCAAGTTGAAGGCGTCATCGGCAATGCCTTTGAGGATGTGGGAAACCTTGTCTGACTCAGTCATGTGGGTGTCAACTTTGCGGCACAGAGCCAAGACGTCCTGAATGTACGTGACATAGGGCTCTGTTGACGTCTGCACACGGCCGGAAAGCGCCTTCTGCGCGGCAAGTTGTTGACCGTAGGGGTTGCCGAACAAGTCTCGAAGCTGTGTCTTAAGTGAATCCCAACTGGTGAGCTCATCTTCGTGCGTGCGATACCAAACTCGAGGTGTGCCACCGAGGTAAAAGACTACGTTGGCGAGCATAATAGTAGGGTCCCACCGGTTATTGCGGCTGACGTGTTCATACAGGCTGATCCAGTCATCGACGTCTTCCCCATCTTGGCCCGAGAATACGCCAGGATCACGGGGAGCGGGGAGAGTGATGTAGGTCGTCGAAGTGGCAGCAGGTGTCGGAGCCGGCGGAGTCGGGTTGTCGTCGCCGGGAGCCATGAAGGAAGGCTCGACGTACCGTCCACTGCGAAGCTCCGTGACGAGGTACAGGGAACGTCCACCTCCACCAGATATGTTACGTAGGAAGACGCAGACGAAAAGCTATGTACAAATATATTTACAAGGAAAATACGCTGCGCTTGGCCAAGAGGCAACAGCCCGCGCTAGCTTCTAATCGTCGTCGTCGTCTTCACACTGCTGGCCTTTCGTGATCGCGCATATTGTGCCGTAGCAATATTAACTAAAAATGAACAAATAAGTATGTATAGTGTGGACACTCTAGACAAAACTCGACACACATCGTAAAACAGGAACGCGATTAGCGGGATCTCGGATGAATAATTTTTTTTCTTGAATTTCACAGCTATACGTGGTTATCCTGACTTTCCCCAGCGCGCTCTTGCAAACTGGCTCAAAAACAATAAGGAATTCTGAAAAGTTATACTCGACGAATGAAGCTCAACGTTTCAAAGTGTGATACCACGTCTATGTTCTTGTATCACATTAATAACAGCATCGTCTTGTATAATGCGCACTACAAGTATCTGGTCCTTAACCTCTCTCCGACCCTTTTTCGGTCATCACACGATGTCTTAGCGTTCGCCAACGCTTCCAGATCATTGAAGTGCATACGTCAAAACTTACTTAATTTTACTAACGATGTTCGTAAATTAACTTACCTATACGTTTGTCCCACCTCAACTTTAATTCACCGTTTCTGTTAGGTGTGCTCATCAGAAGTGTTTAGTTGAGACACTAAATCGGTTCAGAATAGGGCAGGGCAGCTTATTTCGCGTTGTTATGGTTATAGCACAAGTATACTACAAATCGAACTCGATTTTTCACTGCAGTTCTTAATACTCTTTCGGCATGGCTCTGTTGATTATTCCTTAAATATGTCCATAACACAAAGCCATCACTTTTGCGTCTTGATGTTCCTCATTACAGGTCGCGAAGATTGCGCAATCAGTTCCCTTTCCTGCGTGTCTATGGCATAACACCGACATGCAACTCATCCACTCTCCCTCGAGCCATTGCTTTTGGAACAATATTTCTGATATCATGGCAGCCGAGCGTGACCACGAGAAGCTCCGATAGCGATAGTAATAATGCATTTTTGTTTACTCTATACAGGGCATCCCAGTTAACTTTAGCCAGAGTTTAAAAATGTGTGAATGCCACGTAGCTGGACAGAACAAGGGTAATGTGGTTTGCCGTCACTTGGAGATACTCAAACTATTTTTTTATTCCGCCTATTTAGATTATTAGTCTTACTTAATTAATCAACTTCTCAAATATTATAATTAGATGAAAAGTGTCAACGAGCAAATTGTAGAACGACATGAAAAACTTCCCATACGGCTTGCTGTTGCTCAATACGTGCTACATAAAGGTGTTTTTCCGCGTGTGAATGACGCCCGCGAATGCACGCAAAATTGCCGCGCAACTCGCCGCCCGAGGCACTTTGTGTGTATTCGCGGGTGTGTATATATTCGCGGGTGTGTGTATACATCAGCTGCTGATGCACAATTGCGTTACACGCATTTTCTTGTCATGTTGTTCTTATTTTTTATGCAGACCGAATTACTGCGGCAACACGGGTGTGTTTATTATTATTTCTTTTTGCACAATAATGCCCTGAAATTTCCTCTAGATTCCCCCCTCCTTAGCGCTGTGCCTCTAGTAAAGTATTTCTGGATAAATAAATTGCATAAATTCGCCATGTCGCCTACTAATGGCCTGAGCAATGCGAACAAAAAGTACGCTTTCCCCTCTTATTTTCCTAAGCTGTAGCTGTCTGCGCTTACCGCAGAGAATTTCCACGAAGCGCCAGTCATGCTGAAGATGCAACAGTAAACACTAAAGATACAGTGAACAGTGCAGCACGCGTAAAGCACAGCGCAACCATTGTCTCACTGTGCCTAAACGCGCAGACGCCCTGCACAATATAAGGATCCTCCACGACTATTGATCGAGCGCCGTTCAAGTGAACACAAGTAGGCCTAATTTATTTGCACGAAGATGCACTTGGCCCATGTTATACCTGCACATGGCTTAGTTTTCATCAGTCACGATAGGTAAACTAATTTCTGCGAAGTACCTGCACTATTTATTTGTTAGAAAGGTGCGGGAAATAGAAGCGATGCGTTTGCAGAGTCACCTGAAAGAGTCTATTCGTTCCCATATGTAGGCCTTTCCTCAGTTTGGGTCTATATATTCGCCTGCTGCATTCTAAGCATCACCATAAAAAGGTATTGCAGTAATTTTCCGTTATCTAATTGACTGATACGCTTGCGAAGATGCACCAATCAAGCGTATTTAGTAAAACTGCAACACCCGCAGCCTTAAAACCCATTCTAAATGATTTGATAACGAATTAAAAATAAATACGTTTAATTGTGAATGCACATTTCTTTCGCAGCAGTGGCCTCCGTGAGTGACTGTCACCGTTACTTCATCACGGTAACAGAGCGCATGCGCCGTTTAGCCAATTTCGACCATCTAATTGCAGCCTTTGAATAATAAAGCGCGTTCTAGAAAGCAATCTTCAAAGCAGCTTTCCTAACTTACGAGTCACTAATATATCTTGGCAGTGCTTGTAGCTGGGCTTGTTCGTGCATATTCAGTAAATATAAAGCAGCGCCATCTGGAACACGGACGAAGAAAGAGGACGGGACGAACGCTATCCTATTTCTTCGTCCGTATTCCAGGTTGCGCTGCTTTATATTCGCTAATACCTCGCCAGTTTTGCCAGTTTTCTCACACGTTGATTACTAAAAAAGGTCGCCGGTCGCTAAATTAAAGAAAAGAATGTCGTCGCTAGGCAGACAGAAATGTCGCTTAGTGTGGTGTCGCAATTGTTAAAAGGGCAATGCTGACGCAAACGAATGATAAATATTGACACGGAAGAGCAGCAGATGAATGCAGTCTCAGCGTGGCTGCAGTGGAGGCGACGATGGACGCCTACTCCTTCCGCTTGCCATTTTAGCATGCTTCATTAGCGTTGCAAATATCTCTTGTGCATAGCTTTCTGTCATAGCTACACGCTAACGTTCTCAGTTGAAATGCTGCGAATCGATCACAGTATCTCCAGGTAGCGTCGAACACGTAACACGTAACATGTCGTACACGTAACAATGTCGATCTGTGACGCAAAATTGCATCACAAGAAACTTGGCAGTCTTAAAGTTCTTGTTAGTTTGTTTTCGTGTAGAATACTTATAAAGGTTACATTATCCTAAGAAACGCTGAATGCGTCCTTACGGCATGCGGGGACCAATTTTCTAAATCGATGTAAATTTTCACCGCATGATATTTCTTAACTCTCTTCTAACGCCATTGGAAAACCTTATCGCCAACGATGTCCCCCCAATACGTGGCACTCTTCGTCTTTTTATAACATTAACATTAACATTCACATTTTATTAACATTATAACATTAACAATAATTCTAAAGAATTACTTATGCTTAAAAGGGCACACCAAGTATTTGAATAAAAAAAGATACTGTAGTACTTAATGCGCACTAGAGATTACAGTTTTTTATTTCCTTTTCTGTCAGAGAAAGTGTGGCCATGTCATAGCATTAACCGCCTCCCTCTTACTTGCGCCCGCAAGAAATGTCAGTCAGATTTGCATTTCTTTAGCCATTTGTTGTGTTTATGGGGAAAGGGAAAATAGAAAGAAAAGAAGAAAATGCTGAGACGACAGAGATGATGACTCTTGTACGGTAGACGTACTTTTCAGCCATAATACCTGTATATTGAAGGGTGCAATAGCTGAGGTCCACGATAACTGTGGGCAATTTTCGGAAATTCCGACAATGCGTAGATGCAGTTGGTGTACGGACATGACTGACGGGAACATTCTTCGTAGCTCAGCGCTGGAAATGTGTGCTGGAAGAACCTACTCGTGGTAATCAATTACACTTTAAAAAATTGTGCGGAAACGATCCGCGGTTATTGTTAACGAAGCGAATAGCCCGAACGAACGAACGAACGAACGAACGAACGAACGAACGAACGAACGAACGAACGAACGAGCGAACGAGCGAACGAACGAACGAACGAACGAACGAACGAGTGAGTTAACTAGAGTGCGAAGGAGTGAACGACAGAGAGGCGAGTGAAATAGGGAGCGAGAGAGCTGGAAAACAAATGGGAGGGTGAAGTAGAACGACGGAGAGAGAGAGGGAACGAGAGAGCGAACGAGCGCGAGCGAATGTGAGGGAGTGAAAGAAAAAGCAAGCAAGAAGGTGAATAGGTGAGCGAGAGAGAGAGAGAGAGCAAGCAAATGTGAAAGCGAAATAGAGCGAGAGAATGAAAGAGCGAGCGAAATGAGAGCGAGAGGCCAAGCGATGGAGAGCGAATGAGAGGGCCGAGCGAGATAGAGTGCGAACGCGCAAACGAACGACCGTTACCCTTGCCGAGTCCGACCAAAAATCACGAAACGGCTCAAAGAAGGCTGTGTTCCACAGCATGTCTGTAAGCGTCAAAAATGGGGTGACGTGGGTGAAGGGAGAGCAGCCGCACGGGACAGTCAAAGTGTTTCGCAAGACAGAAGCTTGAGCCGAAAAGTAACGCTGAAATGTTGGGCAAACTCGATTGATTATTTAATTCGCAGGCAGCCTAGAGGGAATCAGGAAAACCAGCTTTGCCGAAAGAAGATTGTTGAAAGCAATGCGCACGACAGCCGAATGCACTGAAATGTACTACAGGGAAATAATTAGAAGTATTAAGGAAACGGGTGCCTATTTTGCGCTTACCGATGATGATATTGAAGATGAGCACGAAAATCACGCTTACAAGTATGAGCTGTCGTGCTTCTGCATTGGGTCCGATATGGAAATAAGCCGTCACGTTGGGCTGCGAACACGTATCTGGTTCGAGAAGCGCCAGTCGTATAAGACCCGCCTGTTAGTGCATTTGTACGTTAACATTGAAACCCTGCAAAATTCTTATTTAGCGTGACGTTTTCAGATTCGTCGAGTTATAAACCGTGAAAAGGAAAAAAAAGAACGAATAAAAAAAAAATCACTGCGCCGCCCGGGAATCGAACCCGGGTCGCAAGAATGGGAATCTTGCATGATACCACTACACCAGCGGCGCCACGAGAACAGCTTAGCATACGGAACTATAGGTACGTTTTCCTTTCAGCTAAGCTGCTTTTGTTATTTAATACAAAATAAACTGAAGTAAACAAGTGCAAGGTAGGCCACTGGGAAGAATTGTGTCTTTCCTGCAGCAATAATGTCGGTTATTTCACTAAGTTATCATTCAGGCTGCCTATAGTTTGAGTTTTTTTTCTTTTTTTCTTTAATGGAGCTACATAATGTTGCTCCACGGATGCGTTTTCAAACACATGCGCAAATTTTTTTGTCTGTTTAGTTCTTGCGGACGCGGAACGTAGCAGTTAGAAAAAAAAAAGGAAAGGAAAGGTGGCTCACAGAAGTCCGATAACTGTCCGCCGTGTGGGGGCGTAGTGGATTTGGCGTTGAGCTGCGAAGCTCGAGGGCGCGGGATTCGAATCCCGTCCTGGCGGCCGCATTTCGATGGGGGTGAAGTGCAAAAAAAAAAAAAAGAGCCCGTGTACCGTGCAGGGGGTGCACGTTAAACAATCCCAGGTCGTCAAAATTAATCCGGCGTGACTCATAAGTGGATCGTAGTTCTGGCACGTAAATTCTCCTCCCCCCTCACCCCGATTCTCCTCCCCCCTCACCCCCATCCACACACACACACACACATTGAAGACGTCCCATGTCATTTTACCGTAACATTTATAGAATATATTTGGTTAAAACGTTTCAAGACAACTTCTTCCATTGGACATTATAGAGAGAATGAGAGAGAAAACAGCAGGCTGGCAACTGCCACCGGAAGAGGAGAGACGGCAACCTACTCTTCAATAAGTAGGGGATAGAGAGATACATATTAAAGATGAGAGGAAGATAACGAAATAAAAAACAAGACGTCTACAGATCACAAAAACTACAGTAAAGCAATTACAAAGCATATAGCAATGGAACCGTTTGAATGAAGCCAATAAACTAAATGAATGAGCACCTTAATTTATCTTACTCAGTTAGGGGGTGGATCCCGGACAAAAAGCTGCGAGAAACTACAGATACACTAATTCTTGAACTGAAAAGAAAAAAAAGAAAAGAAGCAAGAAGGCACATTCACAATATAAAGACATAAACGCGCTTCCATCGTGCTCTATAAAAGTTCTTCTGACTTTTTTTTTCGCGTGGTACAGATCTCGATCAAGTCACGTAGAAATTATTCCGTTCGCGCGCGCCTCCGTGGATGTACTTCCGTTACACTCTCCGTGGTCTGCCCCGACAAGGGAATTACAGAAGAGGGCTTTCCCCGACAGGTTCTCTTGTTGCGGAGAAGCCATTCTGCTGCGTGCGCGTAGCATTCAAAGTCTGAAGGACAGTCGAGTTTATCACTGGGAAAAAGGGCCCAAGAGACATTGCGCCATGAGTTAAAAATTGGCACACTATCCGCTTGCTTGATGCATGCAGCTCTCTACCCAGTCGAGAAGTACTAAAGGTTTCCTCCTTTCACGGGAATCCTGTCTCTTCTTGTGTTTTGAAACAATTATCGAAGAGTGTTCTGTGCGGATGATTCCGGAGTTTAATTGACTATCAACGCAATCAATCCACAAAAATAATGATACTGTATCGTTCGCACACACCTTGCACAATTCCAGATATTTATCGCATGTTATCTAGTTAATTATAAGCTAAATTAAGAGCGAGCTTTAGGGGGCAACTCCAATTTTCCTGTTCAATACACATATAGAAAGCATACATGCACTCATGGGACCAACCACTGGACCAAATTCAATTAAATTTGTTGCGATTGAGAAATGAAATATTTTTATAGCAACTCTAGGAAGCAGAATTTCGATTTAGGTTTGCACGCTTTTATGTATATTCTGAAGATGTGCCATATTGTAGGACACAGGTCACAAGCGCTCAATAGAGAGTTAAAAAAATTTTGAACTTCCAATAATGAAAGCTTTGTTGCTTACACTTATACACCAAAAATGATGACAATCGCTTTTGAAAAGCTCCATTGTAAAACTCATATATGTAACAAGGTTCTAGAAATATTGAGCAACCGAAGTCTGGGTAGCCTTTCCCTTATGCTATCACTCTCTCTCAAAGTTGGAGTCGATGGGCTTCTTTTCGTATGCCACTTCATTGGAGGACATGTGGCATACTGATGTGCGCAGAAATGAAGGAAATTAGCTTTTCTGTTGGTTGTGACATCTACGAATGCCATTCATTATAACGAACGCCATTGACAGCGATGACTACAGCATTGACTGCTTATCTCTGCATTCGTATTTTTACCTATAGCAACGTAAGCGAACACATTTCATAGAGAATGCCGATACTTGTTCCTGTTGCTTCGGCATGTCTTTGTACATTTTCTTTGATTCGCCCTTCTTGTTGGGCGAATCAGTGCACTTAAAGACACTAAAAAGGAGCATCCCAAAACAAGTCTGCACGACCGCTTCAAGGTGAAGGTTCTTCTGTGACCTTTCAATTAACGCCATATGTGCGTATTACACGTGCATAGTGAGGGTCATGCATAACGGCCGCGATTAAGAAAGCACCTTTCTCTGCGTGATTTCAGTGCTATTGTTTCCGAAAGCGAATTCGCCTGCGCAAAAAACAAAAGCAGGTGTGTCGGGCCCCAGACAGCAATTTGCCAAACTGCAGAGAAATTTCGCTATATTAATTTTGGTGCCAAAAAAGGAAGATTTCAGCGAGATTTTTGTGTCCCATATACTCGTATTCCAAACGGGGTGTCTGGCACAGAGAGTACGTTGTGTCTATATATCGTACGTTATCATAAACGAAATCGCATGACTTGTTCCTTTTTTTCTCTCGTTATAGTTTTTATACTTTCCTTTGTACTCCAGTGCACAGTAGCATACCGGATATTTATTCTGAATAATCTCTCCTCATTAAATCTCATACTACTCACTATCATTACGTGTTCAAAAATGTCATTGCATCGGATATATAGTGTATGCATCGCAGCCACAGCGAAGGCTGCCTCAGACTAACTGAAACAAATCTCTAAGTCCCTGCATTTATTTCGTACAGCAGGCGCTTAAAGCAATTTCAACCGCCGAAAGTGCGTCATGACCGTCACGTTTGGAGCAGCACTTGTTTAGAGTCCCCTTTCACACTCGTCTACACATGCGGCCTGAGTCCCACTTCACGCATCCTCTCGAAGGGATCGAAGGTTTGACTAGGCGGACAAACACCAGCACGCAGCCACCGTATGCCATATACGCCCCCCCCCCCCCCCTTATTCCCCGTTCCCCCTGTTTATTCCAACTTAACCAGACAGCGGGCAAAATTCTGCACCGCAATTGAACCATCACATCTTGAACCAGACATGGGCACCCTCACGAGGGCCTTCCTCCCCCTCATCTGCCCTCACCCTGACGTGGTGAGGTGAGGTGAGGGAGGGTGGGCGCTATCAGGTGAGGTAGAGGAAGGGTGTGGTGAGGGTGTCAGGTTAAATGAGGAAAAAGCGATTCATATTGACACGTGTACTTATATTTATCGGGCGACCACGTTTCGCCGCCTAACAAATCTTATCGCACAGCGCGGGACGCGCTGTGCGATAAGCGACAACGTCGACAAAACGATAAGCGACAACGTCGACAAAACCCTGCAGTTCAAAAGCGCGAAAGCGGACGCACACGTCGTGCCCGCAGTGAGCATCCCGCAGTACGGGGGATGCAAGTTCGACAAAAGCCGGCAACGCCGAGAAGAGCCTGTAGTTCTAAACCGATGCTGCTCGCGGTCATCGAGCTTTCTCTGTTAATCTGTCTGCGCACGCCATATATGTTCACTTAGTCAGCTTACGTTTAACTGCAATTCGCACTCGCGCAACAGCTACGAACTTTACACTTCGTGTAATATTCTAGCATGCTGCTATTTCAACACATCATTCTCAACATTGGCTCTATCTATTCTAAATATGAACGCGGTTTGACGGGAAGTTCACTCGGTAAACGGCGAAACATAGCTCATAACTGCGCTGTATATATAACGCTTTTGACCTCTTGCTAACATAATTTCTTTTGGGAAAGTTGAAATTTACTGTCTGATTTGAAAGTTTGTCTACACGTTAGGAATAAAATTCCTCCTGTTCCATCATTGTTCATTTCTGGCACATTGATCTCGTTCAGAACATTAGGGGAGCCTTCCTGGTGGTTTATAAAATACACACTTGTAAAGCTCTGTAACGCATGCATAACTAATTTTCTGCGAAATCTGCAATTAACCTACACACTTCAAAGTTTCGGCACACATCGCGGTTAACATGGCCCCATTGTCCGCAAATATAATACATCCGAAGCGGGCAAGATTGATGTGATATACCGGCGACAGGAATATACCAATAATATGTGAGTGGAACTTTTACAGGACCCGTGTAAACATCGTAACGCATTCCCACAAGCTGTAAATTCATGTATCTAACTCGTACACGTTTGGTTCTCTAGAGCATGCAGTTTACATAACTGCGATATCTGGTTTTAGTGCAGAGTTACGTATTTGTAAACTCCGCGCTTCTATTTTTTTTTACTTACCATTGTATGGTAATTCTTTTAAAACAAATCTAAGCGCTAAATCAGAATTATGCTTGAACACTCACTAGAATTTAGCTTTCTCTCTCAAATGGGACAGGTTTTGTTCAAATCGCTCCAGACGATGTCTAATAAAAGAATTTCTGTGTTTTACATATATGTATTTGAATAGGTAAATGGAAGTTGTCCCCGATCTACACTTCCCTCTTAAGGGGATTTAGCCAAATTCAGCAACCATATGCACACTCTAAATGGTACCCTATGTAGAGAAAACGGTGTTAAGGACCGAAAAGAAAGCAAGAAAGCAAGAAAGAAAGAAAGAAAGAAAGAAAGACGGAGACCCACGAAATACAGACCCTCTTGAAACAAACGGCTATGTACGTCTTGGTCACCGAGGTCCTTTGATGTCAAGGAACTGCTGCAATTTACGTGTTGCTTTGTGAGCTCACAACGCATGTGGCCTCGGTCCAAGGACCTTTGACGCGCCGTAACGTGAACAGTTGCAGATAAGACTCTTCACACCCGCAGCTGTCGCATGAACTAGCTCCACCCAATGCAATGTGTAACAAATAGGCCTTTGTGAATGCCATACGCAGGCACAAGTGATACAACAATGGTGCCTCGCAACAGGGGAGGCCTTGTGGTAGCTGCAGCTTCGACGGTAAGAATCTAGAATTCGCCGGGGACAGCTCGAGATACAGGCAGAGTTCGAGTGAGCCAGCTGTGTTGCTACAATTGTCGGGGTTTTTTTTTTTTTTTTTTTTTTTTTTTTTTTTTAGCCGAAGGGATCAAGCCCCCACGGACACTGCGCGCTTGACGCCGAGGCTGCTCTGCAGGACAAAAGAAGCGGTCGCACGGTCATACCGCATGGACATTTTACTTTGTTCTTTCGGCTTTGTGATGTCAGCTACAGGTGAAGCACAGTTTATCCAGGTGCCGCAGGTGCCACAAGTCGCTAAATGAATGACGCATTCACCGCGTGGCCCATCGAAGTTATAAAGAAGCCGGTTGGTGATAAGCGTGTATCTTGTTATGCCTTGCCTTTTTTTTAGTTCAAGCAGCGTTTTGAAAGGTTCACGCATGGATGATAGCGCGATTCGACGCTTTCATCTGGATTTTGATGTATAAGTAAGCATAACTTGAATGGCTAATCATAATTGTCGACAAGATGGCTAACAAATTTGTAAACAAAAAGAGTAAATAAAGCGCCATTTAAATATATATTCTCTCTCAGTGAGTGCCGCTCCCCTGCGAAGTCCGAAGTGCTCCTCTACAGGCCTACTCTGCGTGGCCGCCGTCCGAAATATTCCACCGCTAAACGCCATTACGAAGACATTGCGCTTCATCTCACGGATGGCAGCCCCATAACCCTCGTCACCAATATCCGTGTGCTCGGCATGCTCGGAGAGGCGAACGGCATGGCCCTCGGCAAAATCAAGATGAATACAGCCAACACCATAAGACTTTTAAAGCGGCTCTCCAACCGCCGTGGGGGTATGAAAGAGGAGAATCTCCTTCGATTAATGCAGTCATTTGTAATTTGCCACATCACCTACGTTGCTGCGTATCTAAACTGGTACAAGGCTGAACAAACGAACCTCAACATCCTCCTACGTGGTGTCTACAAACAAGCCCTCGGCCTCCCCGGTTGCACCAGCGCTGACCTCCTCCTTCTACTAGGCGTCTATAACACATTGAACGAGCTAATCGAGGCCCAATCGCGCTCTCAGCTGCAGAGACTGACTCTCACAGCGACGGGCCGCCACACCCTCATCTCGCTCGGTATCACCTACAACCATCAACAAGGTCATAAACACCAGATCCCCTCCACCATACGAGCCTGGATTCACGCCGACCCTCTCCCCAGAAACATGCACCCCGAATAAAACCGCGCACGCCGCACAGCACGTGCCACGGCTCTCACCAAATTCCTCGCTCGCCACGACGGTGCGAGTTTCGTCGACGCCGCCGAATATCCCCACGGTACCCGCTCTGCAGCCGTCACCACGTGTGAAGGCTCTCTCCGCCATGCTATCAGCCTAGTAAACCCACACGCTGAGGAAGCTGAAGAAGCGGCCATCACGCTAGCCACACTAGACCTAACATTCCATACCATCGTCTCTGACTCTCGCTCCGCCGTTATGAACTATATCAACGGCCGTATTTCACAGCAAGCCTTGCGCGTCTTGCAACAAGCACCCCGCTCAACCGACCATCAGGTTACACTCGTCTGGTTCCCAGCTCATGTAGGCACCGTCCACCCGCACCTCCCCAACCTCAACGAGGTTACCCGATCCCTAGCGCAAGGCATAGTTTACCGCGCGGGAGACGGGGAGGCTGCGCCCACCGGTAGGTGACATGCTACCTATGATCTTGTGAAGTCCTTCTACTTAGAGCGTAGACCCTTCCCCGGCCCGCACAACTAACCAGCCCGAGCGCAGGCTACAACTTTCCGCCTGCTACAAACCAATACTTACCCCTCGTTACAACGTTACAACAAGATCTACCCAGACATTTACCCCAATCCCACGTGCCATATCTGCAAGACACAGCCAGCCACACTTCCAGACATGCTTTGGGTGCCTTTCCCTTTCCTGGTGTACACAACAATACCCCGACACTAACCCCATGACCCTCTCGTCGAGATGGCACGCTGCCTTGCGTAGCTCCAACCTTGACGACAAACTCTGGGCGACCCAGCAAGCCTGCGAGGCGGCGAAGAGGCAACGCCTCGACGTCCCCACGTGGGAGGCCTAGGCCCAGCCACCACCTCTTGCTGGTTTCAATAAAGTTTTTTCAGTCAGTCAGTCTGAGTGAGTGTCGGCAAAGCCTTAGAATAAATAAATAAATAAATAAATAAATAAATAAATAAATAAATAAATAAATAAATAAATAAATAAATCATAGTGAATCATCACAGCAGCCTTGAGCAAACAAACTATCTAGAAGGACCATCCATACGCCTCGCTTTTTAGAACGCATGAATCGAATATATTAATCAAATATTTAGCGGTGGATAAAACAGCGCTTGGAAATGAGAAAAATCCATATTTTTGGAAGGTGGTGAGGTGAGTTCAGCGCTTGTGTTGTGGGTCAAGCATTGACAGCGACAGCGAAGTATTAAGGTTCGCGGTTTCGTCGATTGCATAAACTGCAGTAAACATTAATTAGCTTACCAGTGAAAGTAGAAAGTACGCTGCCAGGCGCACACAGGTAAACGTGAACAGATCTCCGCGAACACTCGCAGTCACAAAGCCGGCGTTATGAAAAGCGCGACGAACGCTTCGTGCTGCCTCTCTCCTCAACACGTCCCTAAATCTTGAGATTGCAGACTTGCAGGGACTGGGCGCGCGGGCAGACAGCGCGCATGAAGCCCCCAGCTCTCTCGGCTCGACTGGTATTTGCACCCGCTCGAGATTACCTCCAAAGTAGGGTGCGCGGGCGGCGTATGTGGCCAGCCACGCGTAGCCACGGCCGGGCTATAAACAGAAGGGGACGCGCACGCATCTGCCCCCCCCCCCCCTCTCTCTTAGCGCGTGATGTATACGGAACGTTACGGCGACGGCGAAAATTTGCCTGGTGCTTTCCTATAATTGCTATCGCAATAAAAATGGTTACATTATTGAAAATTATAACATTTCGTATAAATACTTTTCAACTTTCTATGAAGTCTGCGGATTGCTCAGAATTGCGCTATCTGTCACAAAGCGATTATGACGAAGTCATACACCTAACGAAAGAGACCACACACACTTAAGAGGAAGCTTTAGCTCGGGTGCTCCTATCTCAATATATATAAAAGCGGAATTCGTTTTTCTCGGCAACCAAGGTGCCGAATTTGGCGAGGTTTCATGCATTTAAACGAACTTAAACTCTAGTGACTAATTAAGGGGAAAAAATATAAATGATGGGGTTTTACGTGCCAAAACCACTTTCTGATTATGAGGCACGCCGTAGTGGAGGACTCCGGAAATTTCGACCACCTGGGGTTCTTTAACGTGCACCTAAATCTAAGTACACGGATGTTTTCGCATTTCGCCCCCATCGAAATGCGGCCGCCGTGGCCAGGATTCGATCCCGCGATCTCGTGCTCAGCAGCCTAACACCATAGCCACTGAGCAACCACGGCGGGTCTAATTTAGGGAAAATGAGACATCCACCCAATCGTAGTAATTGCCACGATGGAAACCCATACGGGGTCCTCGAAAGAAAACCCTTGCAGTTGAAGAAAAATTCGTCCTGGTCCGGAACTCGAACCCGGGACCACCGCCTTTCCGGGGCAGCCGCTCTACCATCTGAGCTAACCAGGCGGCTAGCAGATGGCAAATGTGTCAACAACTCAAGATAGCAAATGTGTCGACAACTCGAAGCAAAGGCAAGAGTTTGACGTAATAGTTCTGCGGAAACCAGTAAGGTGGAGAGAAGTAATTAGTTAAGGGAAAATGAGACATCCACCCAATCGTAGCAATTGCTACGATGGAAACCCATATGGAGTGGATGTATCATTTTCCCTTAATTAATTACTTCTCTCCACCTTGCTGGTTTCCGCAGAACCATCTAGTTACTATTGGTCTCGAAATTTTTATGTAGGTATTCAAATGTCTATAAAAAAAAACTGGCAAAAATAAAAAAAAAATTTGAAAACCATACTATCAGGTTTACAACTCTGTAATTCAGCAATGAAAAATGATATCACAGTTATGTGAATTGCATATAATACTACATCTAAAGTGGACAAATTGATATGTTACACATGAATCTCAAAAAATTTAGTAGTATGGAAATACAGCTCTTGCAGAACATTGTACACAACGTAACAAATTCACGTAAGATATAAAATGACATATCAAATTTGTCCGCTTTCAATGATCTAGTGGATGCCCTTTACATAACCGCCATAGCTGTTCTTGATGGAGAGCTATTAATTTGTAAACTTCGTGCTTCTAATTTTTTTTCAGATTTTCGAATTTTCGAAAATCTTTTTAACAGGAGCCCGGTCTTACATCGAAATTCCGCTTCCAACAGTCACTAGATTTTAACTTTCTCTCTCAAATGCAACAAATTTTATTAAAATTTGTCAGGGGTTATCTCAGAAAAACGTTTTTGCGTTTTACATCTATTTGAATAGGCCATGTCGGAGTTGGGCCCGAGCCAGAGCTTCCTCTTAAAAATACACGCCAGTTTCGTAATGTACTGAAGACGAGTTGAATGAACTGAAAGCTCAAGATGGCCTCAGAATAAAAAAAACGAAGAAATCTCACAATATATATATATGCGCAATGAATGACGCAGGAAGTTAACGACAATAGCTAGTGTCAAACGTAAAGCGAATTCGCTTACCGTGAGTCAACGCCAGTATTCCTTTTTTCATTTCTACTAACTCATGACAACACTGCGCATTAGCGACAAATGTGCATAATGCGTCTGCAGTGATCTGTTGAAAAGCACTATGCGTTTTGATCATGTAGCAGACCCCTTCACCGCCAAACGTTTCATCTTTTTCTCCTTAAATGTCCTTGAAGTATACGGCTGCCGCACGGTCTCGTCGTGCCCGAGACGTGAACTTTATATGGAGTTCAAGCCGGCATATGATTATTCCCCATTCCAAATGGGGTATGCAACTCATTACTACTTGTAGCTGCAGGACAGGACTGAAATGGTTCCAGTTAAGAGTGGTGTCAGTTGTGATTCGAGTTGTAGAAGTTCAATCTAGGAACAGAGAGAATATCTGCACCTCCTTTTATTGCGATAACAATTACATGGGCTCTCCAAGCAAATTTTCGTCGGCGTTGGCGGCGCCATGAGGCTCCGCATATATTTAGCTGTTTAGAAAAAAGTTTACTTGAACAAAAGGTGATACGAACACTTTGAGTCACAATGACGGCACAATTCCACCATGACGATACTATATACAATGTACGAAGCATTACATACGTGGAACGTCTTCAAAAAAAAAAAAAAAAGAAACGTGCGAGTCCACATGGCCTCACTGACATATAATAACGTAGACCCATGGAAGCGCACGATTACGCATAAACTAATTCTAACGCTATATGAGATGATGTCGAGTACAAACAATGTACACAATGGTTAGTGCAATGATGATGTGACAGAGGCCCTTCGCATAATTTTGTAGCGATGCTATGAGAGGTGTATATACGAAAGTTATCATGCATACGAGAGCGCGCACACACAGAAATTTCCGGCACCTATACATACTGCTATTTATTTATTTATTTATTTATTTATTTATTTATTTATTTATTTATTTATTTATTTAATATGTCCTTACAGGCCTCGATGAGGCATTGGGTAAGGGGGGCGTTACAGAAGGATTAGAAGAGTATATAGGGCATATAACAAAACATAATAGACATACATTATTAATAGAGAGTGGAAACATGTATACACATCTTCTACAAGCATTAAAGCATTGTACAAGAATAACAGGGTCGGTAATGTACATATGTACCCTGCTAAGGTCCTGGAAGCAGGACCGCAGTATCAATAAATATCCGTAAATAATATTATAAAAAAGACAAACGATACACTTCTTTCAATAAACAATGAAAAAAATATATTTATAGCCACTCCAGTACACATACTCAACAATACTGAAAAAATACAAGAATAATAAGCGAAATAATCAGCTCATAAACAAGAGAGCACTTAACTGGAAAAAGAAGAAAAAGCATCATGCACTTTATTGAAGTTAGGCGGCGGAATATGAACTGATGAGTTGGCGGAATTTATCGGGATTACATTTGGAGACGATGAAATCAGGAAGAGCGTTCCACAATCGAATGGAACGAGGAAGCGCCGACCAGTTGAATGCAAGAGTGTTCCCGTAAATGCGCGTGAAGCTGAGACGATTATATAATCTGCGAGATGTATAAGGTGCGACTTGAAGGCGTAAAGATTTCCTATCCGCATGAACGTACTTGTGAAATAAGGATATGAGCGCAAAATCACGTCGAGTACTTAGTGGCTAAAGTGAAATATCAAGTTTTATTTGTGAGATTCTTGAATTGTAGGCGTAGTTACGCGAGATAAACCTGGCGGCCATATTTTGAACTGATTCTAATAAGCTGATTAGGTTGTTATGATGGGGTGACAGATTGGAGAGGCAAATTCGAGCTGGGGCCGAACAAACGTCTGATAAGCTAGCTTGCGGATGTTAGAGGGCGAATTACGTAGGTTTCGGCGTAAGTACCCCAGTAATATTAAAGCATTAGCACATATAGTCATAATGTAATGGGTCCAGGAAAGGCTTGGTGCAAGATTAATGCCTAAGTATTTGTAGGAAGTAGCTGTAGAAATTGGCTTATTATTTACGTTATGTTGGAAATAAGAGATTGGGTGTTTACGAGTGAAGGACATTACTTTTCATTTAGACGAATTAAGAGTCATTAACCAACTGTTACAACAATCCAAAATAAGCTGAAGGTCGTTTTGAAGAATGAGGTGATCATCGGGGCTGGTTCTAGGGTGGTAAATAATGCAGTCGTCTGCGAATACTTGCACTCGGGATGTTAATTTATTAGAAAGATCGTTAATGTATATTAAGAATAGTAGCGGCCCAAGAACGCTACCTAGTGGGACGCCGGAAGTGACATAAAAAAGGGGCGAAGAAAGATTGTTAAATATTGTAAATTGTCGGCGATTAGAAAGAAAGTTCCGGAGCCAAGTTAATGTCAGTGAATACAATCTTAGTGCGTTTAACTTTGAAATCAGGTGGCAATGGGCTACGCGATCAAACACCTTGGAAAAGTCAAGGGATATGCTCTCAATCTGTACATTATGGTCCATGCCTAAATGCAGGTCAATCGTGAATTCTAAAAGCTGTGTCTCACATGACAAACCCTTCCTGAACCCGTGCTGATTAGGGGAAAAAAGTTGTTTGATTCCAGGTGGTTGTGTATGTGAGAAGCAATTATATGCTCGAGCATTTTACAACAAATACACGTGAGTGAAATTGGCCGGTAGTTATCTGGTTAGTATCTGTCACCATTTTTGAATAGGAGAACTACTTTCGTAGTCTTCCAATCTGACGGGAGTGCTCCTGAAGTTAGTGACTGTCTGAGAATGTGATATAATATTTTGCTAGAAATCATAACGGTGTTCTTTAGTGTTCTGGAATTAATCTGATCGACGCCACAAGGATTAGATAACTTAAGATTGTTTATAAGAGATACAATGCCATCGATAGCAATGTTGATGGGCGTCATGTAATGATAGTCCAAATCGGGAACATCATGTAGGGTGGAGTGATCTTCAGTACCAAATATAGATGAAAAATATGTGTTGAAGCATGAAGGACACTCATTGTCTGGAATGGGCACGTGGTCGCTATCATGTAAAAAAATTGTTATTAGTGTCGCGGTTCGGAGAGATAATCTGCCAGAACATTTTATTGTTGGATTTGAGAAGACATGGAAGGTCATGTGAAAAATGTTTATCTTTAGCTGTGTATAAATCGGAATTGTAGTTTTTTAAACACTGATTGTATTTTTCTCAAGCCGATGGGGTGTCCGGTCGTTTAGCACTGCTGTACAAACGTTTATTTTGGTTTTGAACACGCCGAAGGAAACAGGTGAGCCATGGGTTCGATTTATCACTGGATATTGTGATTACTGGGATGTACTGGTTTACTAATGAACGTAATTTGTCTCGCAATAGTACCAAGTTTTCCTCGACCATTCTACTGTAAAAGGAAGGGAGAAATGCATTGTTGAAAAGAAAATCTAGGTCAGCAATAATGGTAGTATAGTCACCTTCGTTATAGTTTCAATTTGTTTTTTTTTTTACTACACCCTTATATGGTAAAGGAATATTAAAGGTTAATTGGAGCAGATTATTGTCGCTAGAACTATCCAAGTATGTTATTTGCTGAACTGTTTCGGGGTTGTTTGTCAGTACTAAATCTAAGATGTTGGGACTGCGAGTGGGTTGGTTGGCAGTCTGGGTGAAGTTGAAGTCTGGGGTTAAATTAATGAATTTTAATGACACTCGACAGGTAGAGATTAGCTTTGCCCAGCCGATGTGCGGAAAACTAAAATCCCCTAATATGGTAAGGGATATTAAGGGTTAATTGGAGTGGATTATGGTCGCTAGAACCATCCAAGCATCTTATCTGCTGAACTGTTTCAGGGTTGGTTGTCAGTACTAAATCTAAGATGTTGGGATCGCGAGTGGGTTGGTTGGCAGTCTGGGTGAAGTTGAAGTCTGGGGTTAAATTAATGAATTTTAATGACACTCGACAGGTAGATGTTAGCTTTGCCCAGGCGATCTGCGGAAAATTAAAATCCCATAATAGATAAATTATATCAGATGGGCAAGCCTTAATTGCAGTTGCAATACTGTTGCGAAAGTCGGTGACAAAGGTTTGCTGTGAATCAGGAGGACCGTAACAGGCACAAATGAGCACTTTCGTAGAACGGGTTAGAAAGGCGGCCAAACGATCTCGAGATTCGAGTCTGAGATAACGTAATAAGATGTAATGATTTTTTCAATCGCAAGAATGATGCCAGCACCTCGCCTGTCAAGGCGGTCATGCCGGTAGACATTCTTAGTGCTGGCGAGGGAAAAAAATTTCATTATCAGAAATATCTGGATGCAGCCAGGTTTTGGTGAGAATGACTATGTCAGAATCGGTATCTTCAAGGAAGGAAGAAACCATTTCATGCTTTGATATTAGGCTTCGGATGTTAGTAAACGATAGTGATATTGGTGTTATAATGGGAGAAGATCGCGATTCTTGACGGTCGTGAGTGCACGTGCGCCTCTCGCGCTATCTATTCCACCGCACAACAGTTTGTGTAGCAATATCTAGACATGTGTCGTTGTACCCATACGCAGCCTATCAACAGATAATCTATACGGTTTTTT
This sequence comes from Dermacentor andersoni, assembly GCF_023375885.2. Classification (NCBI taxonomy): domain Eukaryota; kingdom Metazoa; phylum Arthropoda; class Arachnida; order Ixodida; family Ixodidae; genus Dermacentor; species Dermacentor andersoni. The sequence goes on along the minus strand of NC_092815.1, from coordinate 160,354,094 downwards.
TTTTCATTCGGAAGCATGCCCTTAGGCATAATACAAAGGATGTTAAAAATACACGAACAGATTCGCCTCGTGCAAAAAATCTAGGAGTGAACGATGATGTGGTCCATGAATCCAACGTTCAAGGTCGGGTGGGCGGCCAGGCCGAAGGCCTGTTGCCCGGAGGTGGCGGAGACGGCTTAGGTGAAGTCCTGGGCACGTCCATAATAGTTGTGTCACTGTCACATTTTGGATTTCTGTGTTGCAAAATGGGCACGATGAGCCGTAAGGACTATGGTACTGTTGTGGCCAGAGAGCGGTCACAGACGGGGTGAGCGCGACCCCGACACGTAGCCTCCTTAACGTAACCTCCTCTCGGCGGGTTAACCCACCAGGGAGGGCTGACCCACACGGAGGTATGAGAGCTCGTGTGGTGCGTCGGAGGTTTTCATTTTCCCGGATCAGTCGTCCGCATGCGTCTTCAGGAAAATGTGGAAGGGGGTATGTTGTAATCTGTGGGTGGGTTGCCATATATGCTTCAAGGAGACCCGGCAGGGCTGCTCGAGGCACCCACTGGACGCGTATGAGGATATTCGAAGTGGCAGCAAGACGGTGATAGCTATCTGACAATAGAGTGGACCGAGATACCCTACGTATGTCGTGGATGGCTTCAGTCGAGTCTGTGCGAATGATGAGTTGAGAGTATCGAGCAGCTTGAAGGGTAGGTAGCAACGCGGCCAAGCCGTCTCGTACGGCGGCAAGCTCGGCAAGATAGGCCGGGGGTGCAGGATCGGCAACATACGAGCACGTCTGGCCTGCCTCTCGTATCAATGGGCACACGAGAGCTGTGTGAATCATGGTGCCATTAACACTGGCATCAGTGTATGCTACAAGAGCCGAATCGTCTTGATTATCATCGGCGCGACAAAGGCGGGAAACTTGGGCATAATCTATACGGTTTGTTTTGCGTCTTAGCAAACTGTATCAGTTTTCTTCTGGCTTGGCGAGTGGTAAACGAGAAGTCTTCGCGTATGAAAAATGATGAGCCTTTAAGCTTACGTGCAGCTGCAAGAACCTGTTCTTTGTCTTTAAAAAATGTGAACTTTGCTATGAGGCGCCGGTGCTTGTCTGCATTGTATTTGCCTAGTCGGTGTACACGTTCAAACTATGCACCAGCTGTGTTTATATCCAGCTTTTCTGCGCAAAACGTTATTATTTTCACCTACGATGCTGCACAATCCTCTGCTGAGTCATCTTGAATACCAAAGAAAAGCAAGTTAGAGACGTATACTATATACCGCGTATACTATATACCATGTCATGCTATATGACATGCTGTACATGCGGGTTATATTGCCATAATATTCCACCGCCAAAGTTGCTCATACCATATCTTACATCCTTGACAAAATTACTCCTGGGAATTTTGACAATGGCAGCTCAAAGGCAGATGTCACGAAACAACACTGACAGCGCGTGCCATTTATCTTAAATCGTACCAGGCTATTAAATATCAAAAGTGCGAAGCAGCATATCAAGGCTGAAATCTAAAACTAACGAAATTTTTTTACGAGAGCGACTGCTTGCCAGTCATTTCACTCTACTTTCGAGAGGGTTCAGGTTAAGGTCAATTCTTTCTACTTTATCTCAAACTATATTCTCTGTCTCTCTTTCGCATACCGGAGCCGTTCTTGGGTACGGCGTTCTGCTGCTGAGCTAGGTGTCGCGATTCGATTTCCTGGTGTAGAGGCGGCCGCACTCCTATGAGGTGTGGTGCCACCTCGTTTAAAAGGAATGCACCGAATACGAAGAGCTAGAAATTAAAAGAGAAAGACGAAACGGGCTAATAAATAAATAATGTCACGCATGCGCACAACATACACTAGCAGGCTTGGTATCAGCACTCGATGTGTCGGTGCGGTTCGAAATGTCCATCATGATAACGCTTAATCCTCCCCACGGCTGTCGCAAACGCTCTAAGTATTCCGGCGCACCTGCGACTGCATAGCGGCCCCAATGACGCATACCGAGCGCAGTGCTCTTCTATCATCGCTCTCATTTGGCAAGTTCCGTGTAAACCCCGTGCACTGATTGAGGAATGCGGCAACTCCCGGAAAGGGAGTCGCGTGTGTGGCCTATACGTGAAGGAATAATATTCAGCGAAATAAACCCTCACGTATGACATTGGAGTAGGTATTGCTTCCAACGTGTTACTGGATTACCGCTCGACGAAGGCGGCATGGCTATCGGCGTGCGTGTCCTATACGTGCATCGTTGCGGTTATCACAGTGCATGCGCTGAAAAAGAGTTCTCTCGTACCAGCGGCGCAAGCGGTATAGAACGCTCTGACGCATGTCGCGGCCCACTGCTCCCACGGTCTAGATATAATTATGCGGAAAGGTTTACATCGTAGCTGACTTATGGTTGAATGTCTCCAAACAACTATACTACTTCCAGGGTCATATACTATGTAGGTTGAGGCCTTGAGCATCAACCGGATATGATTACGCCTACGCAATATCTACGCTAAGGTTGAGTAGTGCAATTTATTTCACCATTCCAGTTCAATTATTTCATTTGGAATCACACGAATTAGCCCCCTATACAAGCGTTCATTGTACAATCCGCATGCGTACAATTGGCTGCACACCAGCTCCCTGCGAGCATTCAGCATTCCAGAACAAAACGGCTATAATTAAAAATATGAAGCTTTCTTATGTAGATGTGATAATAACATTTAACACCCCAATTAAATGCGCGCCATGGGTGTAATAAAGCAAGAATTGCATTTTAAGCTACCTCTGTCCATGCATGCACCACCTCACGCTGTTCACGAATCCGTCCGCTAAGAAAACGCTATTCGAAAATGTTCTTTTATTGTGGGCAATAATCGTTATGGGGCCTAAAAATAAAGGCCTATATGTTACGTAAATAAGGTCAGAAGTGTTCACAAAACACGCATTTTCTTTTTTTATTTATGATTACGTGAGAAAGAGAGAGAGAGAAAGACTAGATGAGAGAAAGGGGAGAGGTTGGACTGAGGGGCGTGGCTCTAGTGTGCGACTCCTCGTTGAGGAAGGGGTTTGTGGGAGCCACAGGGATAGGGAGACGAAGGTGGTGTATGAATAAGGCGATGATGGAGAGCTGCTGCACAGTTCTACTCTTTCTGTGCAACAACACGCACGTGGATATTGCACGGCATATCCACCTGGCGGAGAGGGGTCGATGCATGCCACTGGAGCGCAGCCATGGGAGACCGTCTATAGGACATGTATGACTTCCACAGTTGTTCTCGCCGCAGGCGCATTTGAGGGAGGCGGCATCCTGCAGCATGCAGGGCGTCATTTACCTGCCGCAGTATCGCCGCAGTGGGCTAGTGTCCAAATGCTCTTGCTGTTCCCGTTGACATTCGGGAGCCCCCCGGTGGTAAGCGTCGCCGTGCATTCGTGTTTGTACAGGCTTGCGCTGTAGATGTTGCGCGTCGTCGCCTTTGGAGGTTCACCCGAAGTTGTTTCAGACAACTCTTGCTGCACCGGTGTGACTGAAACCAGGGGCCTCTGATTCTGCTCTCGAATTCGCTCAAGACGCGATCGCTCCCTCCACTTGCGAACGGACGCTGCCGGCCTGCCTGCTCGTGCGCGCCAAATTGCTCATATGCTAATGTGTTGCAGTATTGTGATCTCGTTTTTTTTTTTTTGTATTGAGACAGTCTTTAGAGTTTGTATTATGATTGCCATCGCAATTCGAGCTTTCGATGTGGCCTCGTGAGTGCATTAACATGGTTATAACTATAAAATAATTCAATAAAATCTAAAAAAAATTCTGGCGTTTCACGTGCCAGAACCACGACCTCATTATGAGGCACGCCGTAGTAGGGGTCCCTGGGATAATTTTGAACACAAAATCTCGCTCGATGGAACCCCTGAAAAGCGCTGAAACAAACTGCACATTGGTAGACGCGGCTTGATGCTGCTGGCGTGTTGCTTACGCAGCTCAGTTCTGGGCATTTGTTCGCTCAGAGTAAGGGATAAAACGACAGCAGTGTCAGAAAAAGCATGAAAAGTGTAGTATGGCCACGCATGTCGAATTCACAGTTAATATTTATACTGAGCGGGTGTTTTTCATTTGCACTCACGGCTGTATACGAACTCCTATCCAGGAACTGAGTTGTGTCTGTCGCACCACTGACCTCGTGGATGGTCTCATTAATGAGAGCATACTCCCTATTCCTGGTAGGGCGCCTTGATTCCCGTAAAAACAAGGACGTGCTCGTAATTCTATTTTGGCTATGTAGGTCTTTAAGTTCACGGCGGCCTGCTCGCAAAGTCAAGCTGTGCGGTTTTGTTTACTCCGAGATTAGAAGTAACGCTAACACACTATTACACGCCACAATTTGGGTCCTCGTCGTCGTTGTCGTCCTCATTATCATCGTCATCATCATCATCCGATTTAGTTCGCTGCCGGTAGAAGGCTTCTGTTCACTCGATATTCAGTTACTCCCGTCTTCTGTGAGCTAGCTTCATTTTAATGCTATTAACATTCTTCGTGAACTTCGCTCAGTTTGCGGTATGTATGTCTCTGCGCCGAACCTCATTCCTGCCAACTTGGGTCGCTAGGTAGCCTATGGTGAAATGCGCGGAGCAATGGGCTGCTCTGCAGAAGGAACCCCGTTCAAGACCAACCATTGGATCAACTATAGGGTCACTGCATTTGTAACACTGGGCACGTGGTGCTCCTCAGTGAACCTCTTTGACGCCGGCAATAACAATGTCGAGCTGCTGATAAACATGGGAGAGCTGGGGCTGCGTTTTGTAACGATTCTATTTTTTTCCATTGCATCTTTCTTTTTTTCATCGCACCCGTTGAGTGGCAGGTACCGAGGCGCAGGCACGTCACCGTGTGCATTAGCCATTGGCGACGGTCAACAAAGAATAGGCGGGGAAGATGTTCGTTACGAAACCTTGCCTACGCTGTTCTTTATTGAACGCGAAGAGGATGACACGGTAAATTTTTTTTGTATTTCGGCTCGGGCGGTGGCTAAGAATAACCATCACCGAGATGATCTAAAGAGAAGCAAACTATCTGACCATTTCGCCATCGGCTCCTAAGCAGTGGCGTAGCCAGAAATTTCAATCGGGAAGGGGGGGGGGCTCACACAGCGGCTCGGCCTCCTCTTCATAGAATTTGTCGAGGGATTAAATACATCATTAATAACTGCATTGCCATTGCAAAAAGATGCTGCAAACAAATTCTGGAGCGCTACGCATCGTCAAGACACGTAAAATACGTATTTCTTCACAAAACAATATACTCGCGCGTCTAAAAAATTGTGCTCGAAATAACTCATGTCAGTGCTTCCATGTTTTCAGTCTATTTAATACGCACAGAAAATATCGCATGAACTTTAGAATGATATCAGTTTGAAACCAGCAAAGCAGTGCTTGCCGCTGATATGAAAAATGTAAAGGCCATGAAATGAACAAGTTGAGAACAAATCTTTTGATGAAACTTTGTTAACCTCCCTCCCTTTCTCTCATTTGCATCTCTCTCTGTGTGTCATTCAAAAACCTTGTTTACATTTTGTAACCTTGTACAACCTTGTACATTTACAACGACCAGGGGAAAATCTCCATGACGCTGTCCTTTGTTAGAATGTATTGCGCAGGAGCTGCTGTCATCGGTCGTGTATTGTAATTGCACCGAAATTACAGTCGCAACATAGAGCACATATAAAAAGCAGCAGTTTTGCAAGGTATGCGAGGGCGAGTCAAATGAAAGTGAGTCAATGCGAATATATTACTAACGGCGTACTTTATTTAAAAGTAGTATCCATGAGCATTTAGACATTTGTCTCACTAACTAATGAGTCGCGTGATTCCCGTCGCACAAAACTCCTTGGGTTGCTGTTTCAAAAAGTCTGTAACTGACTCTTTCACGTGATCGTCCGACACGAATCTGGTTCCCTTGAGCTGTCTTTTATTCATATGCACCAAAATGTGGAAGTGAAAAGGCGACAGGTCTGGGCTGTATGGCGGATGCTGCAGCGTTTCCCACTTGAACTTTGCCAGTTTTGTGTTAACCACATCAGCGTCGTGGAGGCGGGCATTGTCCTGGAGCAAGATTACCCCATTCCTGAATTTTCCACGTCGTCTGTTTTGCAATATCAAAAACGATAGATAGTCTCTCCAGGTTTAGCGAATGGCCGTTGACAACAACAACAAAAAAAGTCAACAACACCTTTCCGGCGGTAATCACGGCCTTTGCTTTCCTTGGGGGTGGTGAATTCAGATGTTTCCACTGTAAGCTTTGCCGTCGTGTTTTAGGCTCATAGTAGTGGCGCAATGATTCGTCCCCGGTCCCAATTGCCGACAAAAAGTCGTCACCCTCTTTGTGATACCCGATTATAATAATCAAGGCAGCGCCGAACCTCTCCGTCTTCTGGTGGGGGTTCAAAATCTTGGGCATCCATTGCGCACACAAGATCCGATAACCGAGGTGTTCATGAACTATGGTGTGACCCAAACCGTGACTGATGTTCACACGCCCTGCCAATTCATCGATGTTTATCCTCCGTTCTTGACTAATCAGCCTTTGCAATTGTGTTGGGGTAATTGCACGGTGGCTTTGGCACGGTCTTTGCAACGTTTGAACCGTTTTCTCCAACGCTTGACAGTGGCCAATGAAATGCAACGTTCAACGTACACGGCAGCCGTACGGCGACTAATTTCTTTTCGGGAAACATCTTCAGCTGCCAAAAACCTCACGACACCAAGCTGTTAAACTTTTAGAGTGTCCATTGTACCACGAAACCAAGTTCAACCAAGTGTACGAGAGCATTAAAGGGCCCCTCACCAGGCTTCCCCTTTTCGTATGCATGCTCGTTTGTTTTCCAGAGTGTTTAGACACTATGGTAAAGAAATTACCCTTTACTGGTGACTTCCGAGACTGCCCTGCGTAGACGAGCAAGCGTGAATTTTTTATCAACTTATTGCAAATTTGTAGCCCTTACAACTCGTTTACAACACATATTGAATGCGAACCTTACAAGTCATAACAGCTGACGACGACGAGGGTACTGTTACAGTTTTTAAGGTCAACAAACTTGTACAAGTGAATGTAGCCTGAATCGCAGTGCTACAAGTGCTACTGTGCTGTGATAAACTGCGTTGATAGTTATCGGTTGTGATTGTGCGTCTGTGCTCCTTGTGTGATTGCGTGTTCCCCTCTCCCAATCCCCAGTGTGGATTACCAAACCGGATGTTCTCATTTGGCTAACCTCCCTGTGCCTTTCCCCTTTGTTCTGTCTCGCTTACAACTCGTGAACACCATTTCGAGTTTGATAAGCTATACCTCTACTACGGCACAGTGAGGTCTCTCAAACGCGACCATTGTGGACAAACGCACTACCGAGCTACGCATCTCTGAACGCCGCGCGCGAGGCTCCGATTGCGTCATGCATGGCGCAACAACGGCTCATCTGAGCCCACGACACATGCGTGATCGCATAATGACTTGTTTGGTCTACACAACGATAGAAAAGTAAGGCGCGGGCGTAGTACGGTTGCAAAGATATCAGCGATAATACCATAACGTGTTTTCGTTATATGTGGTTTTAGCAAGCGACTCCCCTCTGACCCACGGCTTCAAAAAAGAAGAAGGGGAGAGAGAGGGAATATGCATGCGGTACAGGCAACAGGAAGTTAGGAACAGACGTCTACGTTGACTTCGCTCTTCGCAGCTTCGAAAAACAATCTTCGCAAAGCAATAATTGTCATCCACCCAACAGTAGCGCGAGTAGCGGGTTACCTTAATTCGTAGTTTCGAGTTGCAGTTGGATGGATAACAGTTTTTGCCTTTCTTGAAACTTCCTCCATCTTGCGGGTTTCCACAGAAATGATTTTCCATATTAGTTTCTTTCTCTCTCTCTTTTTCTTGCTCTATTATTTTGAGTCGAATGTGAGAGTAGTGCCGCAGCAACTTCGTGATGTCAGGCGCTCTGCAGCTTTTTTGGCTATTGGAGTAAATGACCGCATCCAGTACCGATGTGGACTGGACATGGCTTTCCGATAGCTACGTTAATAGGGTACAAGGAAATATTCATGGCTCGATTAATTAACTTGTCATAATGAGCGTGGTCCTTGATGGCACGGACATTACCCTATTTTCCCCCTGCAAGAGCCTTCCTTTTCGCATTTTTCTTCTGCCTACCTTAGTAATGTGCGCTTGTTTTTTCTTTTCTTTTTTTGATTCGGGACTACACCACATCCGTGTAAATGCACTCGTTGCTCAGGTTTGTAGCAGGTGGCAGAGATCCCCAACCCGCGCTATCAGATCGATAACCTGCGACTTGGCGATTGCAGTTCTAGCACCGCGCGCTCAAGACTGGTGGCGCCGCCGTGAGGTAATATTGCGAAGCTTGATAACCGTCTGCGCTACCGCCGCTTCATAGATGGCGCGCCTGCAGCAAGCAACGTCGTTCGCCAAGTGATTTATTATTTTTGTTCCCTGCGTTTCTGTTCCGCGACCTGTTTTGCTGCCGGCGCAACAGCGTAACGTACGTGAAGCCGGGCGCAGGAAAAAAAAAAGAGAATTTAGTGAAAGGCAGATAAAGAAATAAAAGAAGATTCGCTAGCGAATGGAAATATGCCTGTGCAAAAAGAAAGGATATAGGAAGCTACCTGCAAGACCTGTTTCACGTGCTGCTTCTGCACTGTGTCACCGGCACGTTTCGCAGCGCAGACAGCTAGCTCCTTTTGCCACTACATCTTTTTTTTTTTTTTTCGTCTTCCCATTTTATCTGGGCGCGTAGCACTCGCGGCCGATGCCTGCGCAAGCGGCCGCGTCTGCGTCTGTCTATCTGCAAAGCTGAGTTGGCTTTGTTCCCGCCGCGTCGCCGCCGTTGCCCTGCCACCTGCCTGTCTGGCGCCTCGGCTTCAATCCATCCTGGCTGAAACTCTGCCTCCCCCCCCCCCCCCCCCCACACACCCACTGTTTCCATATGCTGCCGTCAGGCCGTCACGCGACGGGCGTTTAAAGAAAAGAAAAACGTAAAAAAAAAAAAGCAGAAGGCCCCCATCTCGGGATGTTTGCGCGAACTTGGTATTTGTTTGGCTATATAGTTCCCGCATTTGACCCGCGTAGGAATATATGAGCTTCACTTCAAAATAACTTTGAACTCCATTCAGTATATATACTCATGTAATCGGTTAGGGACAACGAACAACTGACGCGCTAAGACCGAGTGCTATCGGAAATCATTGTCGCGAGCGGCAGATCGAGAGCATGCATAACTTCATTTTTTTTTATTTTTTTCAACGTCAAGTCAATTGAAGGTCTGCTGCGCAGTTGTAGCCCGATTCCTTTGTCCTTGCAGTTTGAATATGTAGTTAGGATACGCTGGTCAGAACGGACAATAAACATCGAACTAAAAAGCTATGCGGTGCTTCCAGACCCCGACAAAATTTGAATCGACCAGATCACGTTGCTCTGTGTAAGCCGGTGTGTACAAATCCATGCATTAATAATAATAGAGACTTCGTGGCGCCTCCCCAAATTCCATCCTTTGGTTTCTGAAAGAAACACTAACGAGAAACAGTAAATCAGTTTAGATTGATAAAACATTCTTTCAAAACTCTATTTTGTTTAAGTTCGCGGTAATATGTAATATGTAATAACAAAAGTGACAATGAAAACTAAAGTTGCACTGACTAGATTTCGTGCCGTGACTCTAGCCAACAACCTAGATAGCACAGTCCTATTCACTCCGATCCGTGACGTCACGCTACTGGCCCGAAATTTCCGTTGCCAATGCTGGCGTGACGACAGCGGTGACGTCTAAATCACCGCGACTTACTTGGGAGCCTACCCACTAGATTCTATGGCAGTCGGACCAGTAGCATGACGTCTCACGGATACGAGCATAGAGTTTCATATTAGTATACCTAGAGGGAAATCTGGCGCTGCGATCGTTCAACCATCATGGGAATGATGGGAAGTACAGGCTTCGGATTGGCGTTCTATTGACTGGCGAACTAGTCTACAAGTATTTTTTTTGGCAGTTTTGGTTTAGCTTCAAGCGCACTTGCTGTAACCTGCAGTGGGACAGTGCAACGCAAAGCTCTCTCTGCCTTTGTTATGTTGCTCGAAGTGGCGAGAGCGCGCTGGGCCAGCGACTGGGACGATGTTTGTGTCGCGGTGTGGCGTCGAAGCCCTGACGACAAAGCGACGGCATCGTAAACGTTGAAAGAACATGTTTTGAGCGCTTGGACCTTGGTTTGTTAAGTGTGTTAGGTTGGCACTGTACCGTTACGTGCTTTATGAAACTTCAGAATATGAAAAAGAAGGCACTACTGATACAAGACATATACAGTTGTACTTCTAGTGGCTTGACAATCAAATTTTATTGAGGGCTTCATTATGCATTCCTCGTTTATGTGCTCATTGAAATGCGTGTTTTAGGTCTTTGAGAACACAAACTTACTTGTGGTAGGAAATGTTGCTGCTTCCTGGCTGTAGTCTAGTGTCGCAAAATGGGTAAGTGCAAAGCCACGCCATAACGCTTCGGAAGCGGTACGTCAATATATAATATGATGAAGCATATTTGTAGGAGGCCACTAGCGTCCTAGGTAGCACTGCAGCAGATGTGCTTAAAAGTATGTGAAGACGTTCAGCAATCGTGACAGCCGACGCAACCTTTCGAAAGAGCGAGAGAGAGTTAGCAAGTGCCTGTCGTCTGCGAGAAAAGTCTCGCGTTTGCAGCGAGCAGGCCTCGTAGCAGACGACACTTGTAGCATTCCACTCAAGGGCGCAACACTTTCTCACAATACAACATTTTTATTTCCATAAATACTTGATGAGCATTTTTATATAAGTACGTGCACGATTGTTATTGCTGTTGCAAAAATAAATAAATAATTATTCTTTGTGGTTAAATCAGGAACAGAATCGCACAAGTATGCATACCCTGGTGGGTCCTGGTGACAAACCATAGTAAACCATGCTTCCATCTCAAAGTCATACAAACTTTATGTAGCGTCTTGTACATTATATAACATACTACAGAAATAAAATTAGATTTTACGCGATGATATTTGAGTATAGCTTTGTTTACTGCGCCACAAGCAAACGTCACTAGTCTAAAGATCGAAGTCAATCCGAAGCCTGTACTTCCCATCATTCCCATGTAGGTTGAGGCAGCGCTCATGAGAACCCCCGTAGACACTAGCGCCACATGTCCCTCTAGGTATTTATTTAGAAACTCTATGGATACGAGTGAACAGGCCTTGTGCTATCTATCTAGGTGGTGTTGCTGTAGCACCGGCACATTGGTGAGACGTCACAATTTCTAAAACTTTTTTGCCCATTAAGACCGTCGTGTCTCGGCAAGTTTTTGAAACTTGCCGAGTTCAGTCTTTGGCTCTTTTCGAACGCATTGTAGTCCACGTCTAGCGATAAAAATTAACTAGACTCGAGCAGACGCCGCCCAAATCAATGATGGCACAGCAAGCTGGCGCGGTAACTTCAAGGCGGCGCCGTCAACCGCTTTTCGTTTTTCGCACGTTATCTGGCTTAGCCATTTCACAGTAAGAGTGGGTTGTTCTTGGTATTGCAGAAGGGCTGTTTTACTGATGTAGCTTAAGCAACTTTTTTATCTTTATTGTGCTGTTACATGAGTGCTGAAATCAAATGCTCGCGCTTTCTTTTTCTTTCTTTAATATAGTGCTTTGTTAGCTGCCGGCTTCGTTATAACGGCAACAGACCTAAATTCCTCGAACGTTCAAGCAATAATGGAAAATTGGACACGCTCGCCAAATAAAGCGCGGCTTCTTAGCCAACGGTTCGCTTGAAGGCGTTCCCCTAGACGTCATGAGAATCGCAGTGTAGTGGTCCTGACGTATCACTGACGCACGAGTCCATTGTGGTCGAAGCCATATTGAAAGCTTTATATGACAGCATATATGGGGAGAGAAGGTGTGAAGGGCACTGCGCGTGCCGACAGAGGCGATAGACGCGCAGAGAGAAATAGAAAAGAATGGTCTATATGCGGCGTGCGTCCAGCTTCCGGCGATACGTTCGTTATGTGGCTTGCAGTCACTGTATGCACCTGCAGGATTACCGGTGCATGCTTCAGGAGTTTCTAATACCACGTGACCGCTACCTGCGATTTTCGTGACGTGTACAGAAGCCCATGTAAACGATCCCTACGTCAAGAAGTCACGCTTCATTTATAGCGAGTCTTGAACAGCTCACATTAAAAAGAGATCGCAATGAGCGATTTCCGGCGCACTCGACGAATACTGGCACCTTACTGGAGTTTTGAAGTCGACAAATATCTAATGGAGCAAAATAAACAAAATAGTAAAATTTTGTGACAATACTCACCTAAGTTGCTCGCGCTCGTTGGCCACATTGTCCTGCATAAAGTGAAGTAATATACCCCATCTAATGCTTAAGTTCTCATGGATTCCGCGTTCATTTCTGTAAACAACGCGCTTAGTTCTAACAGAACACGTAAGTTCGTTTCGCAAAGGTGAGCAGTCGTAACCAACAAAATTTTACAAATACTTCCTGCATCATCATAATATTTAACTTATTTCCCGAGTGCTCGCATTAGTGCAAACAATAAACAATATTTTGTGCAAAAGTCACTAAAAATGTTTAGTGTCGACTAAAAGTAATTACGACTGAACTCATCGTTTAGCATGGATGAGTGGAGATCTCGCATTAATGCAACACTTCTTTTTACATTCCATAACGATAAATCTTCTATCCTGGGTATCCTCGGAACTCTCGCACTAACTGCCTCAAAAACAAACAATAATGCCACCTAAAACATATACAAAGATCGTACAATTACATAAATTTTAGATGTCGCCTATTAATAACCGAGCAAAGCGAAACGCAACGCAAAGCGTGGAACGAAGCAAAGCATGTAGCAAAGCAAAGCGTGGAAAACTTCCACGTATACCCCCCCCCCCCCCCCCTTTCGAGCAGCAGGAGCAACACCAGTCACTGAAGGTGCAGTACAATTAATCTGCAGCACGCGTATCGGACAGCACAACCAATACGCGGCTGTGCCTGAACAGAGCAGCTGCCGTGAGCACACTTCCTGCCCGACATCGCCGCGTCAGCGATGCTCTGTGTAGACAGTGCGCTCCCACTCAGTTTAACTGGTCATGCATATACAATGTGTGCGCCAACACGATCGCTCTGAAGAGCCACGTGACTGTTTCCGATCAGCACTACAGTGTAATGGAAGAATGGGTCCTAGCAGTACACGGCGCGCTGTGCTGTATTGCAACAACACAACCTTGGGCTAAACCTGTGGTCCGACTGGTTGGGAGCGGTTCCTCCAAAAAGTTCCAGTTCGGGTTCGGTTCCAAGGTGGCGGAGCAAAATATACGGTTGGCCGCAGCCGAAATATTCCAGTTATTCAGCCGAAAGTTACGATTCAGCTGCTGTTTTCGGTTCCGTTTCGGCCTGTTCGGTTCGACACCCTGCTCCCTGCATTTTTTCTACAGAGCCCGTGGCACATTCTCACTGTCCCTCGTACTCGAAGTGAGCGAGAAAACAATTATAGAGCGCAACTCTTAAGCGTCCGTTCCTGCAGCGAGCGTCGGCGTCGGCGGCGTAACCGAGCGAACGAGCACAGCGAAAGATGAACGCGAATGCGGAGCGAGCGGGGAATGAAAGAAGCGAGGAGGAAAGAGGAGAGGAGGGCGTAGCGCAACCATGAGGAGGGTATGGCGAAAGCGTGAGAAGAAAAGCGTAGCGAGGCACTGATTGCTACGAGATGGCGCCAGCGTAGCACGCTTCGTCTCGGGGGCTGTCGGCGGCGGCTGCTGTGAATCGCGCCCACGCGTCAAGCCTGTTTCACATGATGCGACTTTCATAGCACCGGAAGTGCGATTTCCGTCGCATGCGACGAAAGTCGCAGTAGCAGTGCCGACTCCCCACTTTTCGGCGGCGGCCGACCGGTTGGTCGCAACGTCGCACTGTCGTAGCGATCATTGCGATTTTCCCTCTGAATTGAGCAGAGCGCTATTTCCCGGTTTGTTTTGCGAGATGGCGTTTCGCTCAACAAGTGCAATGCGCGGAGACGTGTGTTGTCGGATACGGTACGTACGCAAAGGGAGAATAAAAACTATTACCGCACATTCCATCCTCCCATTTTTACGCGTTCGTTGACACGCTATGTAGCAAATGAAGTGCATTTTCACCTTTGCTTCATACGCTGTAGACACACCTTTGCGTGTTGTGAATGCTACGGAATGTTCGATCCCCACGAGACGACATGGCCTTTTGCGTTCGTCACAATTTCCATTCGTTGAGTAGCATACAAAAATAGTGCGCACGGAGCAGTTTAAATATTTCCAACCTCGTCAAGGGAAAATGACAAGACAGCAAGGTACCCGAAGTTTCAACGTTGCGCCGAACACGCGACCATTTAGATGCATTCTTTATCTGTCGATTTTTTCACGCGTAAATTTCGCGATGCATCTTGAAAGGTTGCCTCACTTGCTTACTAAATTTGACATGCCGAACGTCCAGGCTATGGTAATGAGTTTCCTGCAATAGCATGTTTAACTCCGTGGCTTAAATAAACAGCGTCGTCAATTTGTTTTCGAATATTTCATGCACGTTAACTTGTATTTCTTCTCTTACGGAGAATTTTTCTCTCCTGCACAGAAACCAATAAACCTTGAATATGTTGCGGACTCTGTTTCCTTATGGCACCTGTATTAACCCTTCCTGTGGACAGTAATTAAACAGTTACATAACATTATTGACTTGCTAATGTGGCGCAGTGACAATGCACCCTCCCGCAACGTCATGTAAAACTCGTGCAACAATGCAAAAATCAGGCAAACAGCCTGTTGTTATGTAGGTGAAACAAAAGCAAATCGGAACTGTACAGTGAAATCAGCCAGTTGCATCCATTCCTGTGAATAATTGCATCCTTCGAATATAGACAGTTCTTGCACGTCCACAGCTAATCAAGTGTGCAGAAATATCCATGCCTAACATGTTTCTAATAACAGTTCCTTATAAGTCTGTGATTACATTTCTTAGTGTGTAAACTCATGTAACGATATCCTCTGTCATTACTACCTTTATAAGTAATGAAGTACCATGCTACTTAAAAGAACATATCACCCTGGGATCTTAAAAGAAAATTCTGCATTTCATTTTTACACAATATGCCGTTTATTCAATAAAGGGTCAAAAACGGCTTTTTTGCATGGACACATTCATTTATTGCAATTTTTACCGACATATAGGCAAGAATGCACATCTGTCGACAACGAAATCGTTCTTTAATTCATTCACCTGCCACTGTGGCTATGATATCCGTCTGCTAACAGAAGGTGAGGGGTTGAATTGCCAGCCGTGACTGTCGTATTTCGATGGGAGTCTCAGGTAAAAAAAAAGCTCTTGCACTTAGATTTAGTTCATCATTCTTTATTAAACCCTTAGGCTTCCAAAGGCTATTGCATAAGTGGGCATGTATATGCAACATCTAACAAGCAATACTTACACCAACCGAAAGCGAGGGGCACAGTTTTAAAACAAGTATCTTTCCGATACTTCGAATGTGGAAAACATTCCGTCAATATGTACTGCTGAACAGCACTGCACAAATAAGCATGATCAGGCATAGTAAGTACTCTATCAGGTAAATGATATTAGACGTGAATGCTTATACAATATCATGCA
The DNA here is from genome assembly GCF_023375885.2 of Dermacentor andersoni. Lineage (NCBI taxonomy): Eukaryota > Metazoa > Arthropoda > Arachnida > Ixodida > Ixodidae > Dermacentor > Dermacentor andersoni. The sequence continues at coordinate 160,338,401 of NC_092815.1, read as the reverse complement.
CACAGCAGAAAGAAAAGTTTTTCAAGAGTTGTCCCTTCTGGCTGATATGAGTCAAGGGTAAGTAGCCAAATCTTTATTACAGGGCATTGTGTAATACAGCTTATGAAAGAATGAAGAGAGTGAAGGTGCTTTTAATACGCTACCTTATGCTACTCTAATAGAAGGAATCATGAGCAAGAAAATTTGTGGTAGAGCATTTAAGTTCAACCGTAACTTTTCGAAAGACAGAAAATTCGAGGTGAGGCTTGGAGGTACATTTGGCCCACCCACGCCAAAAGTACCGGCATGCTACAAGAAGTACTATAGCCTATGGGGTACTACGTCCATAGGAAAGCTATCTTAAACAGAAATCTAGTGATGCAGCAAGCTTTCGACAACATTGCAGACTTTCTTAGCCTGTTTGGCCTCCAGTTTTCTGATAAGTCAGCTTACATCAACCTCGAAAATAAGAGTAGAATCAAGAACTACCCCAGACTGCACGTTGTGCTTGACATAACTGGACAAATATAGCCGCAAGCAGTGCTGGGCAGTATCGAAGATACATGTATCTGAGATACTATCTCAGGTACTTTTTGGGTGTCTTGTATCTGTATCACGACACACCTGCCAACACGTGCATCAGTATGTGTATTTCCGATGCATGAAACAATGTATCGTGTAGCTGAAGATACAAGGTACTGCTATCGCAACATCGCCGTGCGACACTATAATAGTTGGGCTGAACTCCGCTTCTCAAGCTGATGCTGCTACCACTAGGCCACCTAGATAAAGCTAAAGGCAGCGCATTCTTTTATCTCTTCACCAGAGCCCTTCAGCGAGGGCAGGCAATGCGGTCTGGTATTGGTGGAACACAGTCACGTGGTGGCGCTCGCGCCATCTTGACAAAAACGGGCGCGGGAACGCCTGCGCGCAGCCGACCTTTTGTTTTCTTTCTTTCTTTTTTTGCTTTTAGTTGCGTCGGTGCCATGATACTTGCTCGTAGTCACCGTACGCTAATGCGTGCGGCATCTCTCGCGCAAATACTGATGCCGCTATAGTGTCGTTATCGGAGCTTCTCTTGCGTGGTGCTTTGTTACGAAGTCTGAAGAATGCAAGAATGGGGTTGCCTTGCATATAGTGGCTTTCACACCTTGTTTCGGAATGAAATTATTGTAGTTAGAGCAAGAAAGAGAAAAAAAAATTAATGAGGGAGTCCACTCTGTGAAGGGGGATGACCAGCGAAGCTGTTTATCGCACGACACAGAGGTGACAGAGAAATTTTAACAAAGGTACGAACATATTTATTGACCCGATCGATGGTCATCATGACGATAGGTACGCACACGCAATCACGTATCACCTTTGTTATTAAATCTGTCCGTCACGTAACACAATGAATGGCTCATATCCCCTTAAGCTGTGGTTGATACACTCGTAAACGCGGCCTCTGCATTGCGACGACAGAAGATAAATTGATGATGATGACGATGATGACCTTAACGTATTTGGCACATACCCACTCAAGGAGATTGACCAAGAGTCGGGCAGATTTTACATATGTGCTAAAGGAACAAATTTAGAAATCTATAATTTTAATGAATAAATTAAAGGGAGTAAAGTCCAAGACGACTCAGTAGACAACGAATTTCTCTATAACGATGCATATATTCCTGCGTAAGTGCCCGAAACAGACGCTTCGAAAGACAGCAGTACCGGAGTGTTCAATGGCAGGCCGAGCTGTCGCGTCGTAATTTGCAATGTCCTTTTTCTCAGGGAGGAGAAACGCCGGCTGTCCAGTAAATAACGTTCCATCGTTTCTAATGCGTTGCAGAAGAAGCACAAAGGGGAAATTGCCAGACCAGATCGGTGCATGTATAAATTTGGGGATGGGGCTCGACATCGCACTCTCGTTAATGTCACTTCTGTTTGGTTTTGCAAAATTTCCTTCTCGAGGGGGATTGTAGGTGGTGTAGTTCCGTGGATGATGTTAGATTTGATTTTGATGTCAAATGCATGTATCTTCTACACCTGACAGACGTGATAAAACCCGTCGTTGGAAGAAGGGTAGACACAGGACCTCTAATAGAGAGATCGTAGGATCCAAAAGCACTGGCATGCCCGCGATAAATTCAGAAGGGCGTTTCACATCGCCTGTTGACGCATGCGTCCGCGCCGTAATGCTCTCAATACCAGGCCTCTGTGCTAGAGGTTCTGCGCTCGAATCCTGCCGTCGGACAATTTTAATAATGTTTGTTTCATCTTTTATTACGCAGTACATTGTTGAAAATGACGAACCTACAAAGTCACGAAGCCGTTTGAAGCTAGCAGCACGAAGTTTAGGTAAATCCATGTACTTCCCACGACTCCCATACTGGGTCAACCGCTCTCTCTGCAGCTCCCGTAGGCACTAGCGCCAGAGTTTCCTCTGTGTGAAACTCTATGGCGCCAATGAGCCAGCTGTGGAAGGAGACGACGCTCGAGCCATTGCTGATGATGATAGTTTTTTGCACAACAGAGCCAGGTGTGGAACAAGACGACGACGACGACGACAATGAACGCGAGTAGTGGCACGAGCGCGGTTGCGCCGAGGGGCGCCAACGAAGAAGACGATGACGCTCGAGCCATTGCTGATGATGATAATTCATGCTCCCAGACGCCCCTAAGCCCCGGATCTGAGCCATATACAGCATCGCCGTAACATTTTGAAATGCTAACAGACGCTTCATTCAAATGAAACAAGGTTGGTCAGGGTTAATAAATTCCGAAGCAAAAGTTTCGTGCATACGCGTGTGCTGCTACATTATATAGATCTGTAATAAGAAATTTGCGAATGTAACGAAGTACCTTATGATACAAATGAAAAGTATCATATCGGACACAATAATTGCGGTAGTACTTTGCATCTGTATCTCAAGTGCTTGTTGCCCTAGTATTTTGTATCGAATCATAATACAATTGCAAAGTGTCTTTGCCCAACCCTGCCGGAAAGTCAACGTCTCCGAATCCTCATCTAGTGTTAAACCAAGACGGCAGAGCCAGCACGTGGGTGAAACAATTCACGCCCGGACACAAATTCTGCACATGGTGAAAAGAATAATATCAAAATAATGGGGGTGGACAAGCGGATACTATAGATAATCGCAGATGCTTTACTTGTGTCCAAGGGATTGTACGGCATTAATTATTAGCAGCACACAAAAAAGACAACTAATCGAACACAGACGTCGGGTACCCACAGGTCTTTCCAACTTTACCATGTTTGAAGACCTCCACGAGAAAGAGCAAACGAACAATCACCTAGACAGAGTAGAGGTGCTGCCTTCGGCACAAATTCTTTGCTTCAAGAGCAGGGAACCTGGTCGCAAGATACTATGCCAACGAGCATATGAGCTGCAGAGACGACAACTCCTCCCTTCAGAAACACAACCTCAGGAGCACCTGCACTCGAAACACAGCAGGCCCATACCGTGCAATGCGGTGGTAAACAATTAGGCCGGAAGCCTATATGAAACTCCCAAATACACCGATGAGGTTGCTAATCATGACGACACAAACAAACATCAGGCACATATAGAATACTGATGTGGCAATAACATTGTAACAGAAGTATGACACTACATAAAATTAAATACCATACAAGTGGGATAATTCCAGGACATCCTACACCCAGACAAGCTAAACTGAAAAGCAATCAAAGCAGCCCTTTCAGTGCAAATTTGCTGGATACAACATCATGCATGCCTGCATGGATTCACCAGAAACTGTCAGGGCCTGCACATGACACAAAATTCAATTACAGTACACATAGCCATGGAGATATTTCATGACACAAGCGGGCTTACGAGCCCGACATAAGAACTGAAAACTGGAGGAGTTGGTGTGTATTCATTACTAACTACAGGCCATCAGACAGACAACGGACAAGAATGAAGCCGTTCGTCTGTGTATTCACTTCGTTCTTGTCATTGTCTTTCTGTTACACTGTAGTTAATGAATTCATGGTGCTGCACAGGAGAAGAACGGTGCCCCCGCACAAGACCCGTATTTCATATCCAAATCTATGCACAGACACACGCGCACATAAATGTTGTAAGGGCGCACAGCATGAAGCAGTATCAAGAGGATGGCACCAGACAGGGATGAGGGCTAACTGCCAACTAAGGTTTAAATAAGACGATTTATGCAGTTTACCAGAAAAAGAATGCAGCGAGAATGCCAGGTAAGAATTGGTGCTCGATGCAACGAAACATAAAAACATTACAGAAAGAAAACACAGATACAAAATTCTAGTGCAAGAAAAAAAAAACGATCAGTGCAATCGCCAGTTCCGCATGCCAGAGCCTTTCATGAAGCATGGTTACTTTTGCAATAGACAAACTGACAGCTTGCTTATGCAAGCAAACTCTTCCAGTTCCATGCCATTAAAAAAAAAGTTTTTTGGAAAGTAGCCCCATGCGCAATTGGTGAACACAATGTATTTTCCCTGGACTTGTACATTTATTTGTATTTTCTCTCGTTCCTGTTGATGTTATTCGGTTTCATAAAGTACTAGTTTTTATCAGGCTTTCTTTCTGTACTACTTTCTGATAGACTTTATAAGTCACTGCAGTTTCACAACAAGCCTTTTGATTAGAAGTTAGCGCACCTTGTTCTTATACTGCTTCACAATATACGCTCTTGCAACATTGCCCAAATAAAAAAATACAAGGTACACAGAAGCATCACAGAGGCCATTGAAGTGGCTTTTGCAGTCTAAAAAAATAAGGAATAGCCTGGCTGCAAACGGCACCAGAGAACGCACAGGACGAACGAGAAAACAGAGGTGGCTGATGAATGCTGGCTGACAAGCAATAAAGCGAACATGTACAAAAAGGAGAAGCAAAAACTAATGTGTTTCCTGACAGGAAACACATCCCTCTTTGACGGAGGACATGTTGGCTCAAGATTCTCCCATCGTTTTTAGATCTACAGCTCCATATTTTCTCTATGCAGCTGATCAGCAGATCTGCACAGAATGCTAGCTTCTTCCTCTACAATGCACGCTCAGATATTGTGCATTATAGAGGAATAAACTAGAATTCTGTGATCGGCTGCCTAGAGAAATTATGGAAACTGTAGATCTAAAAACGATGGGAGAATCTTGTGTCAGCATGGCCTCTGTTGCGCTTTCAGAGATGGATGCGTTTCCTGTTGGCAACTGTACGGAAACGCATAAGTTTTCCATCTCCTTCTTGTGCAGCCTTGATTTATTGCTGTCAACCAACATTTACTCGGTGTGTTCAATAAACTTTCATTTGTTAGTGTGCCTTATGATCGTTTTGGTCTCTAGCAGAAAGGTGTGCATTTCTTTGTTATTGTTTGTTAATTACGGTATAAAGTTCTGCCCTTCTTCCTTTTGTAACCACTTTTTTATTCCCCCTCACCCAATACTACAACCTTGCAGCCTGCGAGCTATATAAATAAATAAATAAATAAATAAATAAATAAATAAGCACATGTCATTCATTTCTCTACACGCACCTCGCGCCATACGTCCCTCAACAAACGTCACTGTGTTGATGTCGCGCAGTGCGTATCCACATTAACTGCCGTTTGCATTTTTGTATGGTTTGTGAACAATGTAGTGCATAAACATTACATGACATTAAGGTTGTAACCTATGTGGTGCATAAACAAACCTTGCAAAAGATAACGTATTGGATTGTTCCAGTTGTTGAAAACAGGGACAAGTGCATATATCAAAGTTACTTTAACAGCATTTAATTGAACACGTGACAAAAACTTCACTTAGCATAGATCGCAACACGTTCACTGACTCTGCACGTTTTTGCTTATTAATGTGGTCGTTACTGCGTGGCCACATCTTGTAGTTCCACAAGAATGGAAGTCAACTCGCCTCATTCCACTTCTCAAATCTGGCAAGTCGCCTTATCACATTTCCTCATACCGTCCGATCGCACTTAACAGCTGTTTCGGAAACACAATGGAAAGAATGATTTTTAACACGTCTTGAATGGTACTTAGAGTACTATGAAATCTACCCAGATGCTATGGCCGGATTCAGACGTGGCCGTTCGTCAACAGACAATGTTGTTGACTTGGTAACATTTGTGCAACACCAAAAGGCCTGTCGACGACTATCTGCTGCTCTGTTTCTAGACGTTAAAGGGGCTTATGATAATGTCACCCATGAAGCCATCCTTAGCGCGTTAGAAGCCATGGACTTGGTGGTAAGATATTTATGTGGGTGTGCAACTACTTACAGAGGAGACCATTCTACGTGCACACAGAAAATGGCCCGACATCCGAGCATTAAGGTGGCCGAGGAGTGCCTCAAGGCGGAGTGCTTAGCCCGACGCTTTTCAATCTGACCCTCATTGGATTAGTTGACAACCTGCCAAACACCGTACGACTTTCCATCTATGCGGACGACATCTGCTTTGGGAATCTGGTGTAACACGACTTCAGCTTCGGGCTCGGCTTCAGAAGGCAGCCACAATGACATGTTGCTACCTTCGTCAACAAGGACTTGAAATTTCATGCGGAAACTGGGCAATGGTGGCATTCACGAGGAAGACAATGTCTGGTTACGGCGTATCTATTAACGGACAACTTATACCATACAGCAGAAGTCACAGGTTCTTGGGAGTCGTAATTGACAGAGACCTGTCTTGGACTCCGCACGTCAATTACGTGAAAAAGCGGCTGACTGCTATCTGTCACCTGTTCAGGTTCCTTGCAGGAAAAAGTTAGGGAGTATCTATACACGCTATGTTATAGTTGTACATGGCGTTGTTCGTTGGGTTCCTGCGATACAGCTTGCCTGCAATATCCAACACCTGCAAGACTAACCTGCGTACGATTCAGAGTATTCAAGCCCAAGCCCTTAAGATATGTCTTGGCTTACCACGCAGTGCATCAACGGCTGAAACCATTGCCCTTGCGCAGGATTACCCAATCACGACGCACACAACCGTTGAGACAATGCGTATGCATCTCAGACATTATGCTAGGACTCCTTCCCACCACCTGGCGAGCCTCACTGCTGAAAGACCCTGCTCGACATTTAGCGCTACTGTCAGTGCACATCGTGCGTCGTTTACTTCAGGGTACGCACCTGCGGCCAAGACAGTGTGTCCTCCGTGGTGTTTGAGCCGTCCACAAGTACTTATAATGATTCCAGGACTACAGAAGACATCAGATCTACCGGCCCCTGCTCTAAAACAGCTGAGCTTACTTCTTTTGCATGAAAAGTGCAGCAACCACGTGCATATCTATACCGATGGATCGACTACGTCGTCCAGTTATGGTGGTGCGGTGGTTATACCAACGCGAGGAATAACACTGCGGTTCAAGATATCGCATGTCACGACCTCAATGGCGGCAGAACTAACGGCTCTGCGTCATGCACTCGAATTCATTGATTCTGAAAGACCTGGAAAATGGGCTGTGTTCTCTGACTCAAAACCGGCATTACAGTGCATGCAGTCAGTTCTCCGACGTGGATGTCATGAACAGTTGACATACGAAATCGTGAGACTTCCCCATCACGTCCAACAAAAAGGTCACGAGGTTGTTTTTCAATGGGTACTTGGCCATTATGGGATCAGTGGCAATGATTCCGCCGATAACGTTGCTCGCACAGCACATCAAGAAGCGCACAACGTTACAATTCCTCTTTAGAGGACAGACGCCGCAAGGCAGCTTCGACACCTGGCACGCAGTCTCTCACTGACCGAGTGAAACTCGCCAACCTTAAGACTTACACGACTGCATCGCTTAAACCCCTCACTGCAACTCCGACCTCCACTTAGACTTCCTCGACGTGAAGCTACGCTTCTCTGTCGCCTTTGGTTAGGAGTTGCCTTCACAAAGGCATACTCTACATTAATTGGAATGACCGACAGTGCAGCATGCAACGTCCTGCGGCACCAAAGAAAATATGGACCACCTGCTGCGCCACTGTGCACGATATACCCCAGAAAGACAAGAGCGTACTAACGCTCTCCAAAAAATGGACAATCGGCCGCTTTCTGTGCAGGTGCTGCTGGAACACTGCCCCCATCGCTCGTCGGCCCATAAAGCGGTGAAGGCGTTTTTGTGCTTCTTGAGGACGACGGGCTTGTGCGAACGTCTCTGACTAATAATGCAATTTCTATTAGACCACCCGCGTCAGCGAACTCACCGCTAATTTCCTTCTTTCCTTCCCTCTTCTCTCTCCCTGTCATCTTTGTTTTCCCCTTTCCCATTCCCCCGGTGTAGGGTAGCCAACCGGTCGTTATTCTGGTTAAACTCCCTGCCTTCTGCTTTTCTCTTTCCTCCTACTTTGGAGATTTGAAAACAAAGCTCGATAAATTGCTTTGTTGCAACATATTTAAAAAATGCGTACATCACTGCGATTACAACACCAGCACTTCTTACAAACACCCGCACTGTAGTATGCGGACAAATGTTCAGGACAAACTCCACGATGTTTGGATCTTGAAACTTATGAAAGTGAACAGTTTCATTCCATGGCTGTTAATGGGAGGGAGAAAGAAAACTTAATTTCCTTCATGACACAAAATCGCATTGATAAGCTTTGATATAGTCACTACTTAGCATTTTCGAAATAATTATAGCTTCCTGTCGACAGTGCAACAGCCTTTCGAGAGCAAAAACAGGAATCAGTTTTTCCAACTTTGAGCATTGAATTTCAGGCAAATTAATCTTCCATAAAATTCTCCAAATTGAATCTGTTTGGGAATACCAGATGGGAACGAACATTGAGGTTTTCCTTTATACTTCGTTACTTTGGCTGAGTAATCTGGTTTCAAATGACTAGCGTTAGCATGTCGTAACAATGTTGATCCAATACTGGTTAGATACATGACTAGCTTAAGAAGTCTGAATGATTGCTTTAAATCACAGTGAAGTAACTATAACATCGAATAACGTTAATAATAATATTATAACAATAATATTTATTTGCACAAAACAGGCTAACTGTGAGCAGCGTGCGAGGCTGATCGGAAAGGTGAAAAACCACACAGCTAGTGCGCCTGCCGGGGGCCTACGTTCCTGCATTATGCATAGCACATATTCAAATGACCTCCTTGTTAGAAGTTCACAGTATACTAACAGTGCGAGACACAGGACAGCAAAGTGGACGACAGGCGTGTCTTTTAGAATGCTGTGATGCCGCGTGCAGGTTTCTACACAAGTGATGGCAGCTGCTAAAAAAAATTTGATGTGCCGGCTATTGCGCTTCTAGAAATATCGAAAATGGACACCTGTGTATATTCACAGCACACGCACCGCGATGGACCAACCAGGCTAGCGGTAAGGTTGAATTTCACAACACAATTGCCTTTCCACGTACAGTAATCACACAGAGATCACTTGCGGCTTCCTTCAGGGGCAGACGTGGGTGTTCATGTTGGTGCTTGTTGTTCCGTTTGGTGCAAGAATATGGTTAGGAGCAGGAACTGCACATGCGCAATCACGAGCAATATACACACATAATTTCTCCAGAAGCTGACGCTGAGCACAGGTGGCGCCAGGATCCCCATTGCGCTGACACGAAGACTTCGCTGCAGCCGACTTCCGAATACAGCATATGCGGTGAGGGTAGCTATTATGGGATTACTGATAGGTTATACTGTAATTTGTTCTAACGCAGGCAGAACGCCACGAACATAGAAGGCACATGAGATGACACATCGCTGAACAACTAGCCGCGAACTGGGGCGCGATCGGACGTCGTTGTTCGAAACGCACGCTTAGTTTGCGTTCAGTTTGGCCTCAGGCGATTGGCCTAGGCTAATTACGCTATATTGAAAAGCCTCCATACTTGTGCTGGCTAATCGGCAGCTTTTAGCACCATATATAATTAGCTTTTTAGGCAACTTTAACACAAAGATCCAGAGTTGAAAATCTTTAAGCATCCTTTACATCCTTTAATCAAACATCACCAAATGCAAGATAATTTGGGCTTGAAACTGCGCTGTTGAGTTTTGGCTACCAATGTATACGACAAATCAGCCGAAGGCAAGAAAGCGGCGAACAAGCAGGCAAATCTTGTCGATGCGAAGGCCCCGACACTCAAGTAACAACATTATACACCTCGACTTTTGCGAGAGAAATGCGTTAGCATTATGTCGAACCTCTTTGAAGTCCCGGACCAATGATTTAAATCGCGTTCACCACATTGCGAATTGGCTGCAGGTGGGATACGAACCCACGGCTTCGCACAACGAGTGCGATGTTCTTACCAATTGAGCTACCGTGGCGCCGTTTTCCCATCCACTTTCTGGGGTATACATGTCTGTCTACTAGAACTAATACTGCATGTGAGTGTTGGCCAGCACCACCACTCAGGACCATGGCAGTGAATGTTGAACATGCTGTCTACGGCCGGTGTCACGCAGTCCGTGAAATTTTCGGATGAAGGCAACTGGTTAATAAACACACACATGCTACCTGAATGTATCAAAGGTGCTGGATTCGATACCCTCGTTCTGTAGTAAGCGCGAAGAAAGGAAACCGAAAGGCCCAATTTGACGTTCTGACGTTGTAACTAATAAAAATCGGGCGTCTCGGTTTCCTTTGTTCGCATATGTATGTATGTATGTATGTATGTATGTATGTATGTATGTATGTATGTATGTATGTATGTATGTATGTATGTATGTATGTATGTATGTATGTGTGTGTGTGTGTGTGTGTGTGTGTGTGTGTGTGTATGTATGTATGTATGTATGTATGTATGTATGTATGTATGTATGTATGTATGTATGTATGTATGTATGTATGTATGTATGTATGTATGTATGTATGTGCACGTAGAGCTGGCTATTCAGCAGCGTTTGGGGTTCTTCAAATAATTACTAGATGGACCAACGCGTTTGCGTAAAGCAAGCGGTTGTGTTTGACGCGAGCCCGTGCACGTGTGACGACAGAAGGCTGCCCGCTGCAATAAACTTGTTCTGTTCGCATTGCAACATGGCGAGGAGCACGCGCTCTAGCACTAGCGCATCCTCCAGCTTTTTCTATTATTAGCGGGACTCCACGTGGTCTATAGACCGTTTTTATCGGTGAGGAGGCACGTAGCCTCGCAACAAAGCGCCGCGCCGCTCTCCTCTTCGCACTAGTGTGTATACGTGCGGATCGCCGTTTCTACCAGCGGCAGCTTGGAACGGTAGCGGTGTGACTGCGAATTAGTGCGACTCTAACGTGTGCCGTCTGTGATCGCTGCGACCGTTCACGAATGCCCAGTATAGTGTATTTGATTGCGTATTTTTGCAATGTTGTATATTATTTTCATAAACAGTATTCCTTTTGCTCTGTTAATGGTAACAGGTGTTCGTGTGCCTTCAGATATTGCTTTGTATTCCCTTTGCCTTGAATATTGTATAACACGGCAATCTTTTTATAGCGATGTTCCTATTGGAAATTTGTACTTTTTATGTCTTTACTGTTTAAAATGCCCCCCCCCCCCCCTTACTTCATGCCCTGCCATAGGGCCTGTAAGGTTCTTTTGAATAAATAAATAAATAAATAAATAAATATCCGATGGCTCAAGGTAAACGGGCTACCACTGTGCTGTATTCGGCTGGAAAAGTAACTTTCCGAAGCGAATGTCAAGTGCACTTCGGCCGTGGCGACTCCGTGGACTAAGCCGCTGCTTTTGCAGGGAAGCGTCGGCTTTGGATTTCCAGCATAAACAGAAAGCCCTTGACGTAATCAGCTTCGTCGCCTTTATGATCAGAAGATATTGTTTCCAATAAGTACATGGCGATGAATTCGGCACCCATGCTCAAACTATGAACGAGAAGTGCGTATTCGGGTTAATCAACTCAGGGCAAATGGACAAAGTCGGCTATTTCTTCATGCACGCACATTAAAGTCCTGTTCAAGTGTGTCGTAAAATTATGCTTGGAAACCAAAGTACCGGTTGATTTTGACCGGGGAAGTATTATGAAAACAGTATGTGCCGATGAAGAGAATGAAGGTGCCTTCTTTATCGTTCTTTAGCCCGAGCCATGTAGTACCATGTGCCGGCCGCCCATAGACGGCGCTGCGATCGCAAAATGGCGGCGCCCTCGATAAAACGGTCTATAGGATAGTAAATTAAGATTCTGCCACCACGAGTCGCTAGTGTATAGTTTATATTTCTTTCTGATTACGCCACGTTCCACTCAGATCGACTAATTAAAAAAAAAACATCTTCCTTGTGTGCTTGGATAAGGAAATCAGCGTTGGACCCAAGATAAAGCTTCTTAATAGTGGGCTTGGCTTGACTTGGCGGAAGGGGAGAAGAATCAAAATCAAATCAAATCAAAAGCCGCAATTGGCTTTAGAGAGGACTATGCCCCATAAGCATTGCAAGCGGCGCATGCGAGTATATATTGTTTTAAATGCGTGCGTGGTAACGTACAGTGCTCAGCGATTGAAACGTGATATTCGGACAACATGGCGGCCGGTACTTTCCTGCGCCACCGGTGGGCGCTGGTGACACTGAGATGATGCATTTTTGTGTCACATGAAAGCGAAAATCGTTTTAATGCATCGTAACTGCATTCGGCCTCCTCAGCGATCACCCAGCTATCACCGGTGGCGCAATAAGCAGCGGCCGCCATGCTGTCTATGTATCGCGTTTCAGTCTCTGAGCGCTGTACATGACACATACAGAACACACACATAATGTACACACGCATATATATATATATATACAATATCTCAAACAGCTTGAAGCATGTGGCTATTGGATGAAGTATATGGTTATTGGATGATGATAGTTGCAAATGTGCGCGCAACGACATTGTAATCGTGTAATCGCGATTGTGCAAATGGTAAATACAGCACAAGGAAACTCATACCGATTACCAATTCGCTCACCGATTATTGAACGACTCTGACGGAAGCTAACCGTGTTCTTTCTGTAAACGTAACCAGGGGAAGAAAGTTACCGCTTTGAAAGCGCACACGAGTGAAACTGGTTGCACGTTTTTATTTTATTTTTATTTTTTAACATGCCAACACAAGGAACTATGCTTTCCCACTTGAAAAACCTCTTCGAAAAAAAGATTAACATTTGCCCCTATGTGTGCGAATATTCAAAATTTGGGGCCCGAACCTAGCTTCTATGTCTTTTTCCATCTCTCTCTCTCTCTCTAGCAGAAAATTACTGAAAATCTATGTTTGCTCGAACCTGCACGAGCCCATGCAAAGGGTATAGCTGCCCATTGGCCGGCTGATGGTATGCCGTAGCTCTCGCATCAAAGAGCAATATTTAGGCAAACCTCACCTAGCATAAAGTTCGAACATCGGCGTAGCCAGCACATCACTATGGATTTAGAAGAGAACATTGGGTAGGGGATGGTGGAGAAGGAGGAGGGGGGTCGTAGGCGCTTGGCGTAACGCCTACAACCGAAGCATACAAACACATGAGAGATTGGTTTATTTCGGCCCTTTGCGACTCTGGGGAATTCATTGCTTCGCAAAGAAATTACAATTTCGGCCCATGATTTCCTTCGTGATAACACTTTCCTCCGGTGAGAATCCAACCTGTTCAAAGGCACTTAAATTCTGCCCCCGATGTGTCAGAAAAGCTGAGGTTTTGTCGCTCAAGCTTTCTTCTGGTTACCAAACTACACCAGCGAGGTTTCTTCAGCAGCTGAAGTGCCAGTGACGGACATTTTGAGCGGGTGTTTTTTTTTTGTAATTCTGACGCATTAAGGACCCACCGTGGTTGCTTAGTGGCTATTGGGCTCCTAAGCACGAGGTCGCGGGATCGAATCCCGGCCATGGCGACCACATTTCGATGGGGGCGAAATGCGAAAACACCGGTGTACTTAGATATAGGTGCACGTTAAAGAACCTCAGGTGGTCTAAATTTCTGGAGTCCCCCACTACGGCGTGCCTCATAATCAGAAAGTGGTTTTGGCACGTAAAACCCCATAATATAATTTTTAACGCATTAAGGTCTACGAGGCGCTGAAGCTTAACGAAAACATCTTCCAGCGAGAAAATAAGTTGAACTGCTAATCTTATTGCGAGGGTTCGAGTGTATATTTGAAAAGTGTTTACAAATTATGTAATTACAAATTATGGCTCAAGAGTCCCGATGTCGGACACACTGCAAGTTGCTGCCGCGTAGACGCGTGCTTTGCCATTGATTTCGATATGGCTCACGCTTGCCTCGCTCGTAATGAGAAGACGCGACAACAATGGCTGGCATCGGCTCATCACTTTTACAGAATCTTTCATTCATAACGAAGTTGACAGAATAGTTAGAATAACAGTTTTGGTAGAGGAATCCGTATCGCTCACATATCAGGCTAGTTGCCGTGCTGTCGCATTGTAGACAATTCGGACAAAGGAGTCACAAGAAGACGGACACTGATCGATGCATCGTTAGCATCCTTAGGATTATCTTCCCTGCAAATGTTTTCATTAATTAATTAATTTATGTATTTATGTATTTATTTATTTATTTGCTCTAGAGCATAGAGAACTTAAGTTTCCTAGATACTGTCTACCTCACTCTCTCCTCAGCAGCCGATGTATAATAAACGAAACAGTGGGCGAACAATGAAAGCGTTAGCCTTCATCCAGGATTAGCTGAGCTAATTGTGTGATAGCTGCGCGCTCTCTATTAGAATGTTCGCACTTCTTTTACCCAGTCGTTACCTTGCTCTTTTCTATCCGGTTAGGCATCGCGTACTTGGAAGAGAAAGAACTATGTATACTCTTCCAGGTGAAAAAACAGTGAACTGTGGATTCAGACCTTCACGAAGACAAGCCCACTTATCAATAGTAATGTCAAAGATTGGGCTAATTGGTTCTGCACGATACCAAGCAAAACATCGCGAACTTTCGACGAGGGCAAAACCATAGAACAGACAAGGACAAGCGCTGTCCTTGTCTGTTCCTTAATGTTTTTATTCCCTTGCCATAAAGTTGCGCAATTATAATTTGAATCACTTATCACCACACTTGTTGCTGGCTTTGTCGGTTCGCACTTGTTGTGGCATAAAAAACGTGAGACAGAGTCAGAGCGTCTACCACCATCAAGAAAGCCGGGAGACCTCTCCCTACATCCTCTGTTATTTTTTCGTGCCTTTGCTTTATCTCTCGGTTATTCTTTCCATTCTTCATTTCACCTTACCCTACCCCCCGTGCAGAGATGCAAACGAGAATCTCTTCCGTTTAACCTCCTTGCCTTCGCTACCCTGCTTGTCTCTCTCTCTCTCTCTCTCTGGAAAACCGGGCATTTTCAGGGAATTTCCCAGTTCACGAAAATGGCAGGAAAAAAAAAAAAAACTCAATTTTCACTTTGGTCAAATGAACCCTAGGTAATCCTCCAAACTGGGTGTCATTTGCTGGCTTTGTGAGTTCAAGCCTGCAGTCCGTGTGGTTGGAGTATCGCGAAACGCGTGAATCAGTCAAATCTGGTAGTGCATTCGTATTTAGTTACACCTTACCGCCAGTAGCCGTGGAAAATCATGTGCTGGCCTGGCAACTCGGCAAGCTATATGCAACTTTTTTTTTTTATTCCTCGCGCATGAACATCCAGCGTCATAGATTGCCCGGGAAATTTCGTTAAACAAAACATGAAAATGTCAACGTGGTATAGTCGCCCTGAATATGAAGAACTGATATCGTTTCCTAATATCGTTTCGTGCCTTTCTACACCACGTCGAGTCCACTGGCCAAGAGGTTGGCTTCAGGCTGATACTTTCCTTCTTCGCCCACTTTGGATCAATTGTCGCATTGTGTAGCTGAGATTAAATAGCTCTCCAATAAGGTGGAAGCCACCTCCACGTACCGAGCTGGGCGCTTGTTCTTTATCTTCAGCATGCGTCGGACAGCCGTACAAACCAATCCTACGTACAACACTACAGGCCGCACGATACCCCATTGATATCAAGCCAGTCCGTGTCTCGAGAGCAACGGCGATTGGGACACTGCGGTTTATCGCCTAGCGTGTCGCAACACCGCCGCGATCACGGGGGAAAAAAAAGAAGAAAAAAAGAAGAGAGAGAAAAGCGGCATCTCAAGACGAAAAGCCCCGGCAACGCATACGCAACTTTCCCTCCATGCAAGCGGCTGCAACTCGGAGGAACCAAGTTGGCTGAACGTATATCTGTCGGTTTTTATCATCACGTGGCAACGTGGCGACCGGCAGGTTACCCGGCGAGCAGATCGGTTCGGTGTACTTGTAAAGTGCTCCTGTTGAAAAACTCCCAAGGATGGTGATGCGAGCGATGCAGGACAAGTAAGTGCTCCTCACATATTGACACTGGCGGTCGGGCTATGCGACATCGATTTCTGGAGTTATAACTCTGGGAAAAAACAGAATAACACATCCTCCTTTCTGCAGACTGGCTTGTTTTTATCAAGACTCACGCGTACTGACGGTAAGCATTCTTGCATCGATCGTCAGTCAATATGTTGAGTCAAGGCAGGCCTCGACTACACCGTCGTTGGTTTTCTGTTAGCTTTCCTGGCCAACGTTAAGGCGACACTTCAAGGCTCAGCGTCGGTCGACCGCCAGCTGACGCGGCAGTCTCCGCAATGCTTACACGTGCATAGTTTTATACGCTTTGGCGGCTCGAAAGCGTCAGAGAGAAATTAGCTCAAATCTTTAGACTGTGAAAACGGATAAGCACGTTGGTAGTTGAGATGACGAAATCCTGACGCTGGATGCGTGTTTGCAAATGGTCGGCCGTGCATGTGATTTAGACAGCTGCGTGGTGGTACGGGCACGCGTTCGTTTCATCGGGCGAGCCCGTCGAAAACGCGCGTCTCCATATCATGCGAGCTTGGTGTCAGACAGGTGTCGCATTACTCACAACAGCCAGCGTGCGACGTCTTAGTAGAATAACAAGAAAATTTCGAAAGTTTCCGGCTGCGTCTTTTGTCTACCAGCATGCTGAACCCGCTGAATCGATGCATGTCGGGTGTGTATATACCGGTCATTGATCACTTCCTCTTGGATACCAGCGTCGTTGTCGAGTTCCGTTCACGTGGCACAGAATAAACATGGGCAGAAAGAATGCAGATGTCGCTTCACACGTGCACCAACAAACAGTTATCACTTCCCCTTATCTTTACTTCTTTTTTGGGGGGGCACGACAATGCGTGCGCACTCTTTTGAAGCACAGTGAGCGAGATAACATCGCGGAGCGTGTTGAACAAAGCATTAGCAGAATACAACGGAACTGATTCGTCCGTGGCATAAATTGACAGCAGGAGCACAGAAGAGGATATTATGCGAATAAAAGTGTACAAGTGGTTTACGTAGGCAAGACTCGGCGCCGGTATCACGTTCGGCTTATTGTCGAGCGAAGGGCACGTAGGTAACACAAACCTATGCCGTGTGACCAATTAGTGACTATATTGGTGCCCGTTATCCTCCTATTCTAACCATAGCTCGTGCCAATCTGAGCCCACGAGCTCTTGCTTCTTGGGTCCGGAAAAGTAGGTGTCCACGTTGGCGCATGCACAGCGCATGGGCTTTCTTTTCCGGTCCGCGCAATTGCGCTCAATTAACAGTTGCTTGCTGCCCATCAATCCATTTGCGAAACTGCTAAAGTTTACCTGAATATTGTTGAATGTTCTTGTTCATATTTACGAGAAGTTTATAGGGGTATTACTCAGGCTCGCGCGTGCGCACCTGACCCTTCTCTGGATCGCACAGCGCCGATGGAGCGGCAATCGCTCGCTAGCACTTTCGCAGCAGCCCTAGCAGTCAGAGCTGTGACCCCTAACCCGCGGTTCGCAGTGAGTTGCGACCACGGCGGGTTCAGGCCAGGGGGGACAGGGTGAGTCTCGACCTAAGGTGTTTATTCACCTTAGAGTACAAGGATACCAACAGACAACAACAGCAACAACACATACAAATACAACACAAAAACAACCACAGCGGCGGAGCATTCCGCACGTCTGGGGTGAAACAAACCGCACAATGTGGGAACCACAAAAGAGGCTGATAAGGGTTCAGCTCACCCAGAGTGGATCCGCGCTCGGGCCCTGGGGCGGTCAGTCGCACACAAAGGCCGGGCGCAACAGGGGGACGGCGTGCGGCGGTCTCAGCGGCTGAGTTGAGATGCGGCCTGTCGCAAGCTCTTCAGCCGAAAGACAACGGTGCATCGGGGGAATAGCGCTTCTCCCCGAGCGGCGGAGAGGGAGTCTCCCCGGTTCCAAGAAAGGGAAAGGAGGGAACGGGGTGCCTTGGCTGCAGCGTCGCGGCCAGGCGCGAAGAGCAGCGGGAGCGGCGAAGGTGCCCTCTCCCCGCTACCCTCCGCGAGCGAGCACGTGATTATCGCGTGATAACCGCGCGGCCGCTCCGGAGATATCGGGATGCGCGTGCGATCCCCACATCCCCCCCTCCTTAAAATAACCCTTTAGCCGCTAAGAGGCCGCCGTCACCTGAGGC
This sequence comes from Dermacentor andersoni, assembly GCF_023375885.2. Lineage (NCBI taxonomy): Eukaryota > Metazoa > Arthropoda > Arachnida > Ixodida > Ixodidae > Dermacentor > Dermacentor andersoni. Next base: position 160,319,998 of record NC_092815.1, on the reverse strand, counting down.
TTTCCTGCGAGAAGGGCCAGCTACTCCGCCATCAAGGTCGCGAAGTCCACGTCAATGAGCGAGCAGCCTCTGCCGTCAGCCGCCGGTGTCGCGGGAGTGCCGGCCTCCGCAGGCCAGGTTGAGGTACCGGGTGATGGCGTTTGATGCGGTGAGCTTGTGGCAGATGATGGTGCCGCAGGGTCCTTCGGCATGGTTCCCGCAGCTGCCTCCAGCAACCACTGCGCAAACTGCGGGTCAGCCCTTGCCCGCCGTATGACGTCCACTGTGGCCGCGTTCATCTGCGGCTCGGGGGCGTTGCCTGAAGGCACTCCGTTTCCGATGGCCGCGATCCGCTGCCGATGGAGACGCGATCTTTCGTGGCTCTCGTGGATGACCAGCCCGCCGCACTCGCAGAACACGGAGGCCGGACCCGGGGGAAGACAGGCGCCGTTCGACCGGCGATACAGCTCCGAGATTGTACGGCCCTGGAAGGGTGCGAAGAGCCGGTCGTTCCTTTTGGACGTGTATGCCCGCTCCTGCTTTTTCCACGGTGCCGCCGAAAAGTACGATACGGGCGGCTCCGTGCCGGCCTGGAATGTCCACGTCGCCACCGAGCGATTTTCTCGTTTAGCGCCCGGTGCGGCCGAGTGATGTTGGCCTGTGGGTACAGCGTGGTAGGGGGTATCGTGGTGGCTTTTCGTCACCCCCTCGCTGCCCCGGCCGCCGGGCACGGAAATCTCAGGAGCGGCCGGAGTCCGGTGTTGTTGTTTTGGCCGCTTGTTTCCGGAGTGGTTGGGCCCTCTGGAGCGGTTACGCGGGTCCGACCAGCGCCTCTTCGCGTTGCTGCAGCGGGAATCACCGTGGTGGGACATTTTCGGCGATCACGGAAGATCTTTTGGGTCTTGACGAGACGACGGCGAATGGGCCACTGGTTCGTTTAGGTATTGCCAGGCCCAGTCGCCCCCATCGCCCCGCCTTTTTGGTGTACAGAAACTCTGAGGATGCAGAGTCAAAGGCTCGCCGAGCCATTACGAATGGCGGGTTGTGACCCGTTGCGCAGCGGGAGGCCACTCTCTCCTTGCGGGTGAAGTCTTTCGCTCGGCCTTGAGGCTGGATGCTTGGTTGCGGGGCTCGCAACGCGGTCGCGGAGCCGTGCGGTGCGGTTCGGCGAATTCTGCGCCGCTGCGACCATTCCGGACCGGAAGTCGCCCGCTGCACCTCTCACCTCGCTGTTAGCCGCCGGAGGATCTTCTTTTCTCGCCGCCTGTAGCCTGCACTGCGCTGCTCACTGCTTATGGCCTGCTCGTACGCACCGGCAGCGGAGACGGTCTTTCCTTTTTGCTTGATGGTTGTTGCATGGCTCCCGACGGGCGGTCTGCTGCTGCGACAATTCTGTTAGCCCTCTCGCTTCTTCCGAAGAGAAAGCGCGTGCTCGCTCTGGAAGCCTGCATGCTAGACATCGGAGGAGCATTCCGTCCAATATCGCGCGCAATAAAATAGCCTCAGCGAACCGGACAGAGTTAGTTCTGCCGAGATCGCAAGTTATAACGCCGCACTGGGCTCGAACGTCGAGCTGTGCCACCCGATGCCGCTGCCTGCGGGCGCGGGAGAGCGTTCTCCTCGGGCCACTCGTTCCCTCGGTCATAGTAGGGTTTGAGATCGCAGACATGCACCGGTCGGCTGATCGGTCTTAGCTTCAAGTCCGCCAGCCTGTACACGAGCGAAGAGACAGTCTCTCGTACCCGGTACGGTCCTGTCCATTTCGGCGCCAGAGAAGCTGAGAATTTCTTACTGGCGTCGCTCAGGACGTGATTCCGTCTCAACACCAGGTCGCCCACTTTGTAGTGAACTTCCCGATGAGAGCGGTCGTACTGCGCTTTCTGCTCGGCACGTGCAGTGCTAAGGTTCCGTCGCGCTTTTCGTAAAGCCTCCGTTACCTTCGCGCGCAGCCCAGTCGCATAATCGGCGCGTGCCGACGAAACAACCAGTTCCGTGCTGCTTCGTTCCTGTAGAGTAAGTTCTACCGGACTCAACAGCTCCCTCCCAAGGTTGAGGGTGGCGGGTGTATACCCAGTCGATCGGTTCACTGTCGACCTGATAGCAAATCCAATTTCAGGAAGACAAGCGTCCCACTCATTGTGCGTCCCCGCAAATGCAACTAGCATGTGCTTGATGTTGCGGTTCACACGCTCAGTGGGATTCGCCTGGGCATGGTACGTGGTTGTTCTCCTGTGCTTAATGCCGAGAGCTGCACAAGAGTCCACGAAGAGTTTGGCAGTGAAGTAGGACGCATTGTCCGTTATCAACTGCTCAGGATAGCCGAATCGTGTAAACACCTCGATCAGCTTTCCCATGATCACGCGTGCCGTCAGCTTCCGTAGGGGGAACAGTTCCGCCCACTTGCTGAAATGGTCTGTGACTACGAGAAGGAATCGGTTCCCGCTCGGTGTCCTGGGGTAAGGCCCCATGACGTCACATGCCGCAATTTGCCACGGTGTTCGGCTATTGATCGGCTGCATGAGCCCGGGTGGGCGTCCACCACGCGGCTTCACGCGTTGGCACACGTTGCAAGAGCGGGCGTAGCGCATCACATCCCGCTTCATTCCAGGCCAGGTAGCAAAGCGGCACAACTTCAGATAAGTCTTAGGGCCACTTGCATGCCCAGCCAGGCACGTATCGTGAAAGTAGCGTAAAAGTGCTCCTCTCAGCGTGCGTGGAATCACCGCTTTGAAGGACTCATGTGTATCCTTCTCCGCGGGGATATATCTCAGCAGGACGCCGTCAGAGTCTAGCAGGTAGGAATCCAACGCGCTCACAGCATTACCAGCTGTTTCGGAGCGCCGCGCACCCACAGCAATACCAGCTGCGTCCATGTGCGCCGCGGCCGCGCCGCCGGGCTCCCGGAGCCCCTCAAACACTTTCTTACAAAACGGATCCTCCCGCTGTGCCTCTAACAGCTCCTTTCTGCCGAACACGCTCCCCACTGAACTGACGCAGTCCAAGTGGTTCACGCTTTCGTCCTGCGAAGGGGGTTCGTCTGCCCTTCCTTCGGGACCAGCGCCGTCGAGCATTGTAGCAGTTACTCTGCTCTTAGGCTGAGTCACTGAGGGGTCACGATGGGTATTAATGTTACCCCTCCTGACAACCTCAATCGTCACAGCGGTTAGTCCGCTCTCAAGCTCAGTTTCGGGCGAGGTGAGTTGAGTAGTAATATTACTCTTCTCACAGTCAACGGGCGCGCGCGAAAGTGCGTCCGCCACAACGTTGTTCTTTCCTCTCCTGTAGCGAACGGTAAAATCGTATCGCTGCAGGAGAAGTGCCCATCGCGCGAGCCGGCCGCTCGGCTCTCCTAAGCGCCTAAGCCAAGTTAGTGCCATATGATCGGTCTCAATTATGAATGGGACTCCATCAATATAGTAGTCGAACTTTTTGAGAGCGAAAATGATCGCCAGACATTCCTTTTCGGTCACGGAGTAATTTTTCTCTGCGGGAGTCAAAGAGCGGCTGGCAAAAGCTACCGGGCGCAAACTACCTTTGTGCTGTTGGAGCAAAACCGCTCCTAGGCCAAGGTCGCTGGCGTCCGTATGAATGACAAATTCTTTGTTCAAGTCTGGTAGCCTTAACTCGGTGGTTTCCACGAGCGCTTTTACGAGGTTGCGCAGTGCCTCCTCTTGCTCGGGACCCCACCTCCACTGCTCACCTTTCCTCAACAGCATTGTCAAGGGGGCTTGCAGTGCAGCGCAGTTTGGGATGAACTGTCGATAGAAGTTCGCCAGCCCCAAAAAGCGTCTCAGTCCGCCTATGTCTGCCGGTGACGGGAAGTTCAATAATGCCTGAACCTTGTCATCACACGGCAGAAGGCGTCCGTTATCAAGTTTAAACCCCAGTAGCGTTACTCGGGTTGCTGCGATCTGGGTCTTGGTCGGGTTTAGCGTTATCCCCGCAGACCTCAGACGCTCCAACACGTCCCTGAGATGGCGTAAGTGCCCATCAAAGGTACGCGAGTATACCACAACATCGTCCAGGTAAGCAAGAGCATGGTGCCACCTTGCGTCACCCAAGACACGGTCCATCAGGCGCTGGTAAGTCGCAGGCGCACCGACAAGTCCGAATGGCATACGGGTAAACTGGAAAAGTCCCCTGTGACAAGTGAAGGCAGTCTTCTCTCGGTCACAGGGATCTACCTCCACCTGAAAGTATCCTCTGCTTGCATCGAGCGTAGTGAAGTACTTCGCTCCGCCAACGTTGGATACGATCGAGGGAATGCTAGGCAGCGGATATGCGTCCTTGCGTGTCACCTCGTTCAGGCGGCGATAGTCAACACAAAGGCGGGGCGTCCCATCCTTTTTAGGAACCAACACCACAGGAAAACCCCATGGGCTGTCCGACCTTTCAACAACGCCTGTATCGAGCAGTTCGTCCAGAGCGCTGTCTAGTGCTTTCCTCTTAGCCAAACTCACCGGCCGAGGATTACACTTCCACGGAGAGGCGTCGCCTGTCTCAATTTTGTGCCTGTATAGCGTAGTGCAACCAGGCCGCTCTGTGAATACGGCGTCATATTCAGTCAGAAGCGATGAGAGGCGAGCCTTTTCTTCCCCCGACAAACTGCTTGAGTCGTCCAGCAGCGGGTGGTATCGTTCGCCCCTCACTGCGGCACAGTCTGCCACCGCAGCGTGGGTTATGGGCTGTGCGGGAGGGGAGCAGTTCCCCTCCGCGCCTCTTTTCTCAGTGCGGTTGGCCGGACGGCATTTCGACCCGGCCGCAACCGTTCTGAGGGACCTTTTCGGGCAATCGTTTGGTCGGTCTGCGCGCGAAGCATCATCGAACGAAGTTGTCTCTGACGCTTTTTGAAATGAAACGAAAGGTTTCAGGGTGCCACATGCTCGCTCCCTATATCCTCCGTTGCAGACGTCAATAACAATGCCCGTCTTGGCGAGGAAGTCTCTACCAAGAATTATAGGAACCGACAGGCCGGGAAGGTGAGCGAGGCGCTGTCGCCTCACCCGTTTCTCCCACCGCACCACAAGCCTAGCAGCACAGCTCGCGTGTGCCGTGCCGCTGGCGAGTCGGAAGGTCACATTAAGCCCCAACCACTGGCACGCGCTGGAAAGCTTCGGCGCGCGCCGAAGGGTCAAATGCGTCAAAGCGTCGGTCGGGAACTCGCTGAAGCGGAACGTCGCGCAGCGATTACGTCTACTGCCGATGCTAGAAGTTTGCCGGCGCGCGGCGAAGCTGCGCCGGCGTGCACCAATGGGAGGCTGCGACGCCTCGCAGGCGTCAACCAATCGGAGGCTGCGGAGTCTCCGGCTGCTAGGACTGTAATGGCCGACCGTGCGGAGACGCCGGCACCAACGATCGTCCGAGTGTTTTGGACGCACGACGCGCGCGACAGTGTTCCTGAAAGACAGTGTTGTAAAAGTAGGCCGACAACGACACGATCAACCGACCGACTACCGTAGGTTGTGGCAGTGCGACGTGGATCCGAAGCGACTTCGAACGACGCCGACTAATCCAACCTGCCCACTGGGTTCCGCCGGGCTCGGTACGATCGTCTGCTAAAACAGCCAACCGAATCACGATTGCCGCAACGTCTGTGCTTGTTGTATGTGCATTTTGTTGTGCTCAAAACGAATGGAAACACGTTTACGAGCTCCGAAGTCTGGATAATCAACACTCGCCTATCGCCGATGTTGTTTACGTTACGCGTAGGCCTAGCGCGTCCATCGAGTTCGTAACTGGCGAGTGAACGAACTCACCTGAGAAATCTGTCGAAGGAAATGAATTTTCAGGTCCGTTTGGTGCTGCAGTGATTTAAAATATGGCACTCTTGACTTCGTGTGACCTGTGATGTGGTGAATGAACCGTGTGGAAGTTGGGTTGGTCAACCGCGGCGTGTTTCGTGTGGTGTCGGTTGACTCAAGTTTAACGGGCAAGCTCTGCGCTGTTTCCAGTGGTAAAGATAACTCCCGAAAGCGAACTACACTAGTAGCCGAACTATTGGAAGTACTTACATAATCAGCCGTGCCGCCTGTTTCAGATGACATTGCGCTCTTTTATTCGGCATGTGAATCCAGTTCAGTACAAGTTCACTGTACTCCTTCACTCACTTCTTTCAAGTGCGACCGTCTTTTGGGCTAGTTGGGGATAAATCGCTCGTGTAGCAATCAAGAACACTGACGCACTGAAGCATACGTGGCAACGCAGTCATATTTGAGTCAGTGTGTCGTTATAGTTGAGCACTGCAAACAGAAATTATCTGTTTGCAACGTGTGCCCTGTGTGCAGTGCATAGCAGGACCTGCATCATGCAAGACCTATGCATGTAGCAGCGTATACCATGATTGCTTCGATGCCCGCTTCAGAAGCAGCAAGTACTGAGTCAATGAAACTGTAATTGAATTTTTATCTCACTTTTTGCTTATGGAAAGTGTAGATGGTGTGAGTGCATTGTGGGGAAGGTGAAAAGGTGTCATCAGTGTTTTGTGCAGTCAGTATGCTTAAACTGCTGGAATCCCTTCAGCCTCTACTAAAATGTTTCTTGCTGCGATACTATAAATTGTAGTCAGGACAAAGATGTACTCAAAACCAAGTTACTAATGCATCTGCCCAGAATGTGTTTGATTAACAAGTTAACGCTTCCACAACAACAATATGCCGATGAACAGCATATGTGCTTACAATAAATACATTCCGTAAAGGTGAACGACTGGGCCTACAATATCAAACTTTGTAGTAGCACCGTAAAAAGTGCTGCCATGCGTATCAGCCACAACGAAACTGCTGCACGTCCAACCTTCTTCCTTGGAGGCACTTCTATAAAGACTGTTCGGGCCCTTCTCATTCTGGGTGTAGCATTTAGCTGTTCTCTCAAATTTTCCACATATGTCACCAGCACTGTATGTAAGCACCGGCCCTTTCTTGGGTTTGTGTCCCGTGTGTCCCTTCCCTGATGACCTAAGGTTTTCCGAGCACTCTACACTTCTATCATTCTGTCACGACTTGAGTACTGCTCATCAGTATAGTTCCCGTACCAAACTCGCGAGGCTACAAAACTTCAGCTTGCTTTGTGCCGGACAATACGCACCCTTTACTCCCGTCTTTTCGGTTGTCACAACCTCATGCCAGCCTTCGAGGATTGCCTCAAACCCCTCAAGTAGCACACCCTGCAATACCAACGCAACATTGCACTAGTCTATACTGCAGGGTGTTTGACGTCTCTCTAAACAGCACTAATCTTTTTTCACTTCGTCTGAACAAGTGGTCAGCACAGCCTGAGCCCTCATCACGCCTGTATGGCCCGACACCACAACTCATGATTATATCTGGCATGCAGAGCTTTCTCTCCACCCCCCTGGCGATTTGGATTCTCCTTCCTTGGAACCAGACTTCATTGGCACTCCTGTGTGTTGTGCACCTGTCGAGTGTGTGCGTGTGTGCTGTGCTGTGTTATTGAGCAAGTGTGTGTGCACGTGGAGGGGAAGGAAGTGTCTTCTGCATCCTGCAAATTCCTGCTTTAGATGGCTGGTTATCAGATTCTCTAACATACGGGCATCAGCCTTCTTTGTAGTCTAGTGTGCCAAGTTACCACTAAGATTATTATTATTATTATTATTATTAGAATCATTACTTTGACCACATTGATTGTGTTGAAGCCAGCGTGACACATAATTCAAAATATTTCTGGAGCTTTGTGGGCTCTCTCTTCTAAAAGGAGTGCCAAAGATGTACGTCTTCTTCATGAAAATAGTGGTGTTGTCTCGAACACTGCTGATGCCTTTGCAGAACATTTCTGTTTGCTATATGGCGTGAAATATGCTTCAAGTAACCTTCCTTCTCAGTCTGGCGCAGTGTATGCTAACAGTCAATGAAAACCTCGTTTCCAAGTATATGAAGTGCCTTAAACTTTGCCTTAAACTTTCCCTTTCTTGTGGTGTTGATGGTATTTCCTCCACAGAGCTTAACCCTTTGAGACGCTGTCTACACAATTGGGCACAGCAGGAGCGTGCATCAATAGCAAAAGCACTGATGAAAGTAATGGTATTTAAAATGTGTTTCATACATCTTGAAACACTTATTATTGGAACTGTGCTGCAATTTTGAATAATGTGCAGAATGTTTTAACAAAATGAGTGAGAAGGTGGACGGCTGGGTGTTGTTACTCTGTGTCAGTATGTTGTATGTAGCGGGTTCACTTCTTTCATTGTTTTTTACAATGTCGTGCACCAGGCATAATTGTCAAGTGGCTGGATAAGTGCTTTTCAAGCTTTTCAAAACACGAAATAGTACATGTTTTCATATTTTGTGTTCCTGTAGTGAGTTTTCGCATGGAGTCGAAATTTTGTAAACTTGACAAAACTCGCTAAACTATTGAAAATTCTTAATATTTGCTGCGGCTGTACACTTTCTACGATTCTGAGGATGCAAGAGATGTGGTGAAAGCAACTTTTCAATCAACGGGATAAAGTGGTGTCTGAAAGGGTTAAGATGTATGGAAGCATACTTGTTCCTCGTTCTCACAAGCATCTTCAATAGTTCCCTAAAGTCTAGTACCTTTTCTAGCACTCGGAAGGTAGCATGAACATTGCCCATGCACAAATCAGGTGCTAGATGTGCAGTTACTAACTGCCGACCTATATCTATCCTCTTCAGTGCGTCAGGTGTTTGAATCGATATGGGATTCCTCGCTTTCTGTTAGTGCTAAGAGCATTTTAATAAATGAACAGCATGACTTTGTGTGCCGACATTTCAGACTTTCAGACTGTCAACAGTGTTCACTACTGCATCGACTTCCAAAAAGACATTTTTTCACTCTCGAACTGGTGCAGAAACAATAAGTACTCTTAAATGCTTCCAACACTATGGCATTAAGTTATATGCACAAAACGCACCATGTGAAATTTTGATACACCCTACGTGATGCTCCACTCCTTAGGGTCGATGAAATGAAAGATCTTGGTGTGTACTTCGACAAAATGCTAAGCTTCTCTTCACATAGATAATTACACAAGATGTCCTTCACGCTCTTGGAATTGCATGCCGTATATTGCATGATTTCCACTCACCTGTTGTGTTTCTGAAATTCTGCTGTGTGCCTCCAACTACTAGAGTATGCCTCTGTAGGAGGGGGGTGCAATGAGCAAATCTAATTCTGACCTCATTGAACGCATCCAGAATAAATTGATGTCTATCTTCAAGCACCACTTTTGCCATTCTGGCGACCACAGTTGAGCCTTTGTTCCTGCACCTTTTGTTCCTGTATAAGGTGGTCCATGACATTACACATTCCTTAAAGCTTCTTGATCATATGCATTTGTTTGTGCCGCAACAGTATACCAGGTATCATTCCACATTCGTTGCCTGGGCTTGTTACAAGATTGTGCTAATAAGACTAGACTCCAAAACATACTTCAGAGTTCATTTCCTGTGTTTTGTGTATCTGTAAATAATCACGTAGGATTAACTCCCTTTTACTTTTTCGCGTTTCCTTTTTTCCCTATTTGTTTCTCTATCTTCCATTTTTTTGTCTACTGCATTCATGTTTTCTCTACATTTTGTCTCACATAGTTAGTGCTCGTTAAGTGCACCAGTACAAAGGCTCTCTAGCTGTTCTTGGGCACTACAATAAAAATTTGAATGATTGACTATTATCGTAGTATAAAATTGTGCTTTTTAAGTATGTACTAGTATACTATTTTAGTGTAGTAGCTTTCGTGCAATTAAAAAAAGGGCATGAATTAAGAAGAGAGAGAGAAAATGATAAATGAAAGGTAGGGAGGTTAACCAGGACTGAGCCCGGTTGGCTACCCTACACTGGGGAAAGGGAAAGGGGGACGGAAAGATTAAAAGAAGAGAAAGTCCACTGGGGATATCAGTCGGTCACTCAGTCTGGATCACAGACGCTGACTCAATCCGGTATCTTTCAAATATCGCAGCAGCGCTTTTGTGGCCTTTTGTAGCTGCAATATGCGAGGCCATGGTCCTAAGATCTTGTTCAAGGTGAACGGCTTTCCATCTAGCTGATTGAGAGCTCTGCAGAGGTCTTGCCTTTCATCTTCAAAAGATGGGCAGTAGCACATTAGGTGTTCTATGGTTTCCTCGACACCGCAGGCATTGCACTCGGCGCTATCAGCCATTCTAATCAAAAATGCATATGCACTGGTGAATGCGACGCCCAAACGTAAGCGGCACAGCACTGTTTCCTAATTTCGCAGAAGACCTGGTAACAGCCGCAGTTGCATAGAGGGATCGAGGGAATGCAATCGATGTAGAGTGAATCCAGGTGTGTGCCACTTTTCCAATGTCAAAAGAGTGTGCTAGCTTGCCTAAGTGTTGGGCTGTGTCAGTCTGCGATAAAGGTACAGAAATAAGGGTTGCTCCTTCGTGGGCTTTCGTAGCAGCTTCGTCAGCGAGGTCGTTGCCGGAGATACCGCAATGACCAGGCAGCCACTGAAACGCGACGTCGTGTCCTTTCATGACCATGTGATGGTGCATTTCTCGTATCTCCGACACGAGTTGTTCACATGACCCGCGATGGAGAGATGACAGAAGACATTATAAGGCCGCCTTTGAATCGCAGAATATTGCCCACCGATTAGCCGGTTGGTTATTAATATAATCAACGGCACCTCGGAGGGCAACAAGCTCCGAACCGGTCGATGTTGTCAAATGAGAAATATTGTATTGGATGCTTAGTGATCGTGATGGTATAACCACTGCGCTGGTGGAGCTGGTCTGAGTGGAAGAGCCATCCGTATATATATATGTACTCGATCAAAGTAGAAAGTATGCAAACAATCCAGAGCTGCTTGCTTCAAGGCCAAGGTAGGCAGGACGGTCTTCTTTCTTATCCCTGGAACCGTAAGACGCACTTGAGGTTGCTTTAAACACCACAGAGCTGAGGTTGAACGTGCTGAGGGTGTGAAGCCCGATGGTAAGGAGGCACGATGGATGCTGACCTTGTTGGAGAAGGACGCCTGTGGTCGTCGTTCTGGCATGAATTAAGAAAGTGCAATAATATGCTATGTGCCTGATCATATGCATTGTGCTATTTATTTCTTCTGAGTTTTAATAATGGCTGGCTACTGTATGCAGTGTTGTGCAATAAAATAATATGCCACAGCAATTATTGCGGGCCTCGCAGAACAAATTGAATATATCTTTCTCAGTCAAAACATCATAGCAGGCTGAAAACAATAAACTGCAATTTTTCTTTTTGTGGTGACGAAGTGTATAAATTGTGAAAATAACCTGTTTATATATTTCTTATATTATGCAAATGAGCTGCTCCCATACATTCGAATAAGTGCTTCAATAGTACGACTTGGCAAAGGGCAACGAAAGACTCCTATTAAAACCCTCTAATTCTCAAGCTTGTATTATCTGACGGTATGTCATTTGATTAATGTAAAGAAAGGCAAACTTGATATGTGGAAACCAGTTACAATAGAACATGGCCCTTACACTGTGAAAATGTTTTGTAGCAATACACTCAATGTGAAGGCCTCCGGATGGGGTGTTGATGCGTCAAAACAACCTAGAATAATAGAGGTGCTCCATGGGCTAGATTTGGCAGAATCAAGAATTGGGGGGAGACAAGATACGAATTGCATACATTTTAGCTATTCTAGTTTTTTTTTTTTTTTTTTTTTTTTTTGAATGCTACAGGGGTTTCAATTCTGTTTTGCTGATTTTCTCAGAACCCACTTGTTCACGTTTCTCTCATGCACCATCAAGCATAATTATATTGACACGGATGCTTTATCTGTATCCGGTTACCGTATTTCACCGGCTAAAAAATGTTAAACGTTATCGCTCGGTGCAGGATGCTCCTGAACGTATCGGAAGTTTCGCGAATGTTATCGATGGTTCTGTCTGTTGTCGACGAACCTTGCTAATCTGATTGCATACGCGACACGAATTGTGTTGTAGTTTCTGGAAGGCACGCGGACACCAGCGAATAGGCTGTAACTTTCGACGACTGCCGTATGCAAACCGACGCGCTTGACCCGCAGATGAGATTTTCTACGATTGCCGACATTGCTCGCCGCTATCGTTGCGATTGAGCCGGCACTATTCATTTACCGTCACTACTACGTGGCAATATTTCCAACACAGATTTTTTTCAGTTACACATTGCACGCCTAATTCTTACATAGTTGGCTGTGCAATAAGCTACCAAAAATGAAATGGTGCAACAGTTTTTGATATATGGCATCGTCGTGCAGGTGTTTGCAAAGCGATCTTGCAGACAGACGACGCGCGAGCGCTGATGTCGATATTTTATACACTATTGTTACTTCAAAAATAAAAAACTGTTGCGGCAGGTGTATATTCATTATTCAAACGTGTTTTTAATATCTAACAGCACATACAGATCAATAACTTATTGTTTCGAGCTTAGTTTACAGCAAGCTGTTTTAGGCCGGACTTTGACCGATTAAGACGGAGTAGTCCAGCAACAGTGCGCCGCAGCCGAGGAGCGAGCTTCGGCGCGCGTTGGAGCTTTTCTCCAGTGGTTGCGCGCCCTTTACCTCCAGCCGAAGCGAAGCGACGCATTCGCTTGCCAGCGCGCGCCGAAGCTTTCGGCGCGTGCCAGTGGTTGGGGCATTACTCTCCCTCAGTCGGATAGCGTTCCGACGGAGATGTTCACACACCTCGTCGCCAAATAGTGAAGCGCTTGCTCCTGTGTCTAACAGCGCAAAAAACCTGCGCCGGGCGACTGTAACCTCTATGAGCGGAACTGGCGTGTCGCTGGGTAATCCAAAACGACAAGCCAGCGGGGCAAGGAGTTCATGTGTCTCACTTCGCACCGCTGTAACCGCCGCCGGCCATGCAGCGTTGCTTACCGGCGGCCCCGCTCGTTTCCCGAAAGCGCGTGCTCTCGGTTCGCAGGCTGTCTGCAATCCCGGGCGAAGTGCCCCGGCTGGTGGCACCGATAACAGAGGAGAGCCGGCCGTTTTCGGGCTTGGCGTCCAGTGCCTCGCGCCGTTTGACCGTTGTTCCTCTCTATCGACTGCTCCCTTGCAGGCACGCTCTGCTCTGGCATCATCGAGCCGGCATGTCGACCACGATTCTGCATACCTCGGCCATCGGCAGCGCATGCTGCACGCATGGCATAAGTGTACGGGTCGAGAGCCCGGTCAGATAAGTCCCAACCGTTTCTCAGTTGCCCGTCACTGAAGGCAACCGCACCCTCTCCACCGGAACGAGTGCGAAAAGTGTCCCCGTTCCACGCGCATCGCGGCTCAAGTGCCCTCGACGCTGGGGGTGGAGGTCGGTATGAGCGCGAGGCGAGTATGTCCGCCTGTATGCGCTTTGCCTCCGAGGCCAGCTCATCCAAATCCCTGAACTTGCTGCCTCTTAGGTACGCTGCGAAGGTGGGATGAGCTTGTCGCGTGACTCTCTCCACCTTATCGCAGTTCGGAGCACAAGGGTCGGCGGTACGATAAAGTTCGTCCATCGCCCTGACGTACTCGAGCAAGGATTCGTCCGGATGCTGAGTACGTAGCTCCAACTCGCGCCGCAGACGACGCTCGTAATCTGCGGGCAGGAATTCCTCGCGTAAGGTCGCTCGGAACTCGGCCAGCGTGCTAGACCGGTGGCCAGTAAGCCGGAACCAGCGGGCAGCGTGATCAGTTAACGACACTGGTACGACGCGTTCCAGTATCTCGCCATCGGACAGCCCCGTTGCGCGCTGGTAAGTCAGCACGCGATCGAGGTATTCGTTGACGCTAACTGAATCATGATACCCGCTGTAGGTGGGTAAGTCCACCCTCACTCTCGGTCTAGCAGCGGCGGCAGATGTCAGCAGAGTGTTCTGCACGGCACCTGTCAACCTCTCAATCAAGCGCATCGCATCGTGCAACAGTGCGTGCTGAGGCTCGCTCTGGCCAGTAATGCCTGGCACAGGAGCGGGACGCGTTGAGCAAGTGTGCCGCTGTGGCTCCATGCTCTCCGCAAACTCTGGCGAAGGGTTCGGCGTAATGTGCCTCACGCCTTCAAGGGTACATCCTGCCGGAGAGAGCGCCTCATGTGTAGCGCTACCCTCTTCGAAGCTTATCAAATTCCCAGGGCTAACGTTCGCCGCAGGGCATGACTGAGCGGTAGCAGTTACCGCCGCTTCGAATTGTTGCCTGTTGGTAGCAACCTGCGACAGCGTATACAACGGCTGTAAATCAGCCCCGTATGCTGCCATGGTTCGTTCGTGTGGTGGCAATCACTCACACAAACAGACTCAACCTGTCACACCTCTGGCCCCACGTTGGGCGCCAAATATAGGGGTATTACTCAGGCTCGCGCGTGCGCACCTGACCCTTCTCTGGATCGCACAGCGCCGATGGAGCGGCAATCGCTCGCTAGCACTTTCGCAGCAGCCCTAGCAGTCAGAGCTGTGACCCCTAACCCGCGGTTCGCAGTGAGTTGCGACCACGGCGGGTTCAGGCCAGGGGGGACAGGGTGAGTCTCGACCTAAGGTGTTTATTCACCTTAGAGTACAAGGATACCAACAGACAACAACAGCAACAACACATACAAATACAACACAAAAACAACCACAGCGGCGGAGCATTCCGCACGTCTGGGGTGAAACAAACCGCACAATGTGGGAACCACAAAAGAGGCTGATAAGGGTTCAGCTCACCCAGAGTGGATCCGCGCTCGGGCCCTGGGGCGGTCAGTCGCACACAAAGGCCGGGCGCAACAGGGGGACGGCGTGCGGCGGTCTCAGCGGCTGAGTTGAGATGCGGCCTGTCGCAAGCTCTTCAGCCGAAAGACAACGGTGCATCGGGGGAATAGCGCTTCTCCCCGAGCGGCGGAGAGGGAGTCTCCCCGGTTCCAAGAAAGGGAAAGGAGGGAACGGGGTGCCTTGGCTGCAGCGTCGCGGCCAGGCGCGAAGAGCAGCGGGAGCGGCGAAGGTGCCCTCTCCCCGCTACCCTCCGCGAGCGAGCACGTGATTATCGCGTGATAACCGCGCGGCCGCTCCGGAGATATCGGGATGCGCGTGCGATCCCCACAAGTTAGGTTCGCAGGACTAAGGGATAAGGGTAAGGAATGTGGGTAAGGAATGTGGGATAACACACTCTAAGAAAAGTTTGCACCCTTTGAGTCGTATCTTGCCACACAACAATAAACGTCATCTGTCTTGTGCGCATTTCCTTTCTTTAACGCTGCGAGCCCGGCACTTCCCAGTAACGAACGGCATGCGCGTTATCAGTATGACATAGCACTACCGACAAGAAAGTAGAGGGCGCGTCGTTTTCAAGAAAGGAAACGCAAGCAAGGCAGATGACGATTATCGTTATGTGGCAGATACACAACCCAAAGGGTGTAAATTTTTTTCAGAGTGTCAGAAAGCTGGTCTTCTGAAGGAATGGACAAAGTCCGTACGCAGCCCCGAGCTCATATCATAAGCTCGTGGCATTCCAGGCGAGTAACCCTCTGGGGCATCTTTCGTGTTCAGGTCGGGGAAAAGAAACCCACAGCTCTGCACGAAATCGCAGTGGACTAAACTTCGCTGTACTTGAGACGCCGAATTCCTCCACGTCACGAGACATCGTATGTTCCAGGTGTGACGTTTTTGTTAGGTTAAACCGTTGTACTAGAGGCAGCTGTGCACCGCTCAGCTCTTAATCCGAGAAACTTTAGTTCGAACCTTGTTATTTTTTGCGGCGTTTTCGTCTGAGACATGTATGCATGATACGTACAGCGGGACACCCCATGTCACATAAAGAGGAAGTAAGAGCCCACAACAGCTGAAGATGCGATATAAGGCTTCTCTGTGTGCGCCTGAGTCCTCGGACAGGTCTTGATGAGGCGCCCGACCTGCTCCAGGCCCAAAGGGACGCTGCGATATGGGCAGTCTGGAGGTTTACCAACAGTCCCGAATTTAGCCGGACAGTGCCAACTTTTGAGCAAACGACCCGTGTGCCGACTTAACCCAGTAGGGACGGCAAAATGTCACTTTTGCTCGATTTTTCTATTAGATAACAATAAGTAGACCAGATTTTCTTTTTATAATGCCTGAGAGCTCGTTTGCCTAGTCTTCTTTTACGTATTCTGTTCATTGTCATAAACACGAAGGCGGTTTTCTTTTGGGCGTTGTTCTATATTTTTGCTGAAGGCCCTAACAATTCACAGCGCATCTATTTGGTCTAGAAGCCGTGTTAGTCGGACAGCTGTAGGCTGCACCTTTCTTGTTGTAAATTGCAACACTGCAGGACTAAAAAAGAGAAAATTTTTCAACTTGGTTGCACGTATGGACGGGCGGCTCCTGGCACTGGCAGGATCGCTCGTAAGTCGACGTAATTACATAATAAACGCTTGGGCTAAATCCACTCGTTCAATGGGTTTCAGATACAGTTAATCATAAATCTTCGAAACTGAAGCGCTGGCGCAGAAAACTTATTCCTCACTCTGCAGTCGGTTATACCTTGCGTTCCAAACTGTGAAATTCAATTTCTCTGCCAGGCCTTACCTTGCAGCGTAAAAACTTATGGTGCCAGCATAAAACAATGAACACTCACGCGAAAAACACATGTGAAGGTGTGAGCTCCTTCCAACAGTCGATGGTTCGTCGTTGGTTGGATAAAGTGGTGTTTGCTACAGGTCGGCCTGGCAGTCTCGATCGGCAATTGCTCCACCTGTGCTACTCTTTCGCTTTCTGGTGGTGGTGGTGGTGGTGGTGGTGAGTTGTAGCAACAGGCGGGTTTAGCCTGGCGATCAAGGCCGGCAATTGCTCCACCCGAGCGTCTCTTATAGAATCAGTGTGGCGTATCACCACATGTCCACTAGACCAGTCTCTCTTAAGAGTGCGATACGGAGACGTGAAGGTTCTTTGCTGGCTATAACTGGTCCTTCGCGAAACACAAGGGGCTGCAGGCACGTATGCGAAAGGTCCTTTTGTTGCAGATCTTCCAGTGGAGCGTCCCTTTCATCTTGGAATTTTGGGCACAACAAGAGAAAGTGTTCGATGTCTCCTGTCTCGTCGCATGTAGTACAGTTCGGAGAATTGGTAAGCCCCGTATTAAATAACCATGGGAGTGTACTAGCAGATCTTGTCCTTATTCGATATAGAAGGGACGCTTCCTCTCGGCGAAATTTCCTCGTTACTCATGGAACCCAAAGTGACCCAAAGTGATTTCGAATGTCAGATTTCTTGACTTAATTACTCTTTGGCTTTCTGACTTTGGGAGGATGATGGAGCGCTACGTATGCAAGAACATCAGCTTTTTCGCTGCCAGCAATGCAAATATGGGAGGGAATCCACTGAAACTTTACTTTGAGGCCTTTGTTCCCGATTTCTTTCACGAGGGCTATTGATTTGCGCGGGAACGTGATGGACGGTACACTGCGGTAGAGCTGTTGCAACGCGCCCTTTCACTCCGTAAGAAGGACCACATTCTGTGGAGGCAATGTCTTCAGTTTGCGCAGAGCAGCAGCTATTGCCACGCCTTCCACAACTGTCGACGAAGCTATAAAGTCCAGACGGCCAGACCGCGCATATCTCAGAGATGCAATATAAAGGGCAGCTGGACAGCCATCTTCCTCTATTTCTACAGAGCCATCTGTGTATACTTGGAGGTGATTTGGGTAAGCCGTGTTCAAATGTTCCAGAACTAGTGATTTGGCTTCTGCCACTGGAATGCAGCTTTTTGACTGCAGTCGTGGTACAATTAAGTTGCATGTTATATCCTCGAATGGTCCAGCGTGGGTCTACCTTTCCCTCTGTCTCGAGCAGCGTAATCTTAAGAATAGAAGCGTGTTCAGTGCTGCATAAAAATGTGAGCGCGGCCTGTTACTTACACCTCGTAAGAGGGCTTTACCAGGCGAAGACTCACTCAAACGCAGTACTTCGGTCATGAGAATCTATGAAGCCTGAAGTCGCAGAGGGCATCACTCAGCTTCGTACATCACTTTTTTGTTCGATGCCGGTTGAGGAACTCTCAAGCATTGCCGAAGACCTTTTCTGCGTATGGTTTCTAAGCGCTCGTATGGGCTATACGAGGGAGACATCAGGGGTAGCTGGTATAGGATCCGACTTGTAACCAACGCTGTATGTAGCCATAGCATCCACGTAGGCCCCAGCCTGTGCCAGCGACTCGCTGGTGCACATAAAGCCTCTATGACGATGACGCCACAATGTGGTCAACAGCGCGGCGCCAGAGTAGCTTGTGGTCCTAGGTAATGCCAAGAAATCGGACGTTGGGGACTTGTAGAATCTTGTACCCGTTCAAATTCAGCTTCACGCGTGTAGATTTTCTTTTAATTATAGGAAGTGGTATGAATGACAAATTCTCCGCTGACAGTGATAAGCCAAGCGTGTCAAGTGGCCCTGAATGGCATTTACTGCTTCCTGGGCTATTCGTGCGAAGTACGATGCTGGTAGCCGGAGACCCATATGCAGGTATCATCGGCACGTATAAACATCTTCACGGGTGTTCGATGATTTAGTATTCTTGGGAGAGTCGCCATGGCGATATTAAATGATAAGGGAGATAAAACACTCCCCTGTGGTACGCCACGAAATATACCAATTTCATTCCTCAAAGTATCGCCAAGACGAACTCTTATGCAGCGATCACTGAGACACGTATGTGTGAAGCGCAAGAGATGGCCCGTGACGCCTATATAGCTCGTAACTGGCTGATGATGGCTGTTTGAGACGCGTAGTCGTAAGCCTTGGAGACATCCATAAATATAGCAACTGTCGACAGGCCGCCTGCATTGTAATGTTCTATGTGACTTAGCAGGTACAGCCCATTGTCTTGAGCACTTAGACGCTGTCGAACCTCAGTCATACACGACTGTAGTTTCCGACCCTGCTCGACGTACCAAGTGAGTCTTGTGCACGCCACGTTCTCCATTAGCGCGGCTGCGCAGGAAGTCAGCGATACCAGTCTGTACGAGTCCAAGCGCGAGACCGCCTTACATACTATCCTCAGTCTTTGGGAGTTCATTAGCTGTTTCACTCACGCGTGGGCAAAACTTCTACTTTCTAGGTTGTCAGACAGAGTCTTCCTTCCGACATTGAAGCGCAGGCAGTACCGAATGAAGGGTTCATTTATTACGCAGCAGATTATGCAGATTTATGCATGCCGAAGTAAACTCCGCGATAGACAGCATAGGGAACTACATGAAGCATTCTTTGTCACACAAGCAGAACACGTGAGTGTAAATTTCCGTAGCCGTCCAGAATAAAGGCAGTTGGCCTTCTCCGAACGTATGTGCGGCTGACGATGTCAGATGGTGGCGCTATTGTGCTTCATGTATATATAGACATATTCAACTGTTGTTTCGGAAAACCACTGAAGTAGCGCACCGCCCTACGTGTGCGTTAGTGTTTATACCAGATGACTCAAACAAAGAAGCCGCTGAAGGCACAAGTCCTTGTGTCAGGCGCCGTGCCCCGCGCAACAGCAAGCCGGCGCCAGTGCACTGATTGCACACAAAGACCTCGACAAAGTAATTTGCATACATTTGTAGCAGCAAGGCATAGACGAATACGTAGACAGAACGGTTAGATAAGGGTTCGCGATCTGCGCAAAGTGCGCCATCGGGGAATGTGTGTGTCAGCGTCGTCTATGTCGTAACTCTCCATTGATGAAGAATCCTCCATTGTACTACCGGGACGAGCAGTCAGTCGGTGACAGGTTAGGGAAACCGCCACGTTATCCACTCGGTCAGGCCGGCTAACCTCCCTGTCTTTCCCTCTCTTGCTCATTTCCTCATCTTCTCTCCGCCAGCATCTAGGTTCTCTGTGGAGTGAGCGAGCGAGTGGTAACAAAGCGCAATCTCAAAGAAACATGGATTCCGCTTCCGCTGCACAGAGTGTACACCCCTCTGGCGATGGGCTTGTTGGACAAACGGAGATCAGGTGATTTTTGTAGGTCCGTAACTACTGGCGCGCGTTGAAAAAAGAAAAGCACCGGCCGTGGTTGCTTAGTGGCTATGGTGTTGGGCTACTAAGCACCAGGTCGCGGGATCCAATCACGGCCGCAGCGGCCGCATTTCGATGGGGGCTAAATGCGAAAACACCCGTGTACATAGATTTGTGTGCACGTTAAAGAACCCCAGGTCGTCCAAATTTCCGGAGTTCCTTACTACGGCGTGCCTAATAATGAAATCATGGTTTTGGGACGTAAAATCCCATATTTTTTTTAAACAGAAAAGAAAGATGCGAAACGAATAGCTGCATATAATTACTTGCGTGTAGATGCATGCGCACAAAGGTGCAAGGGGCCAAATATATCCTGAGGGGGTGTCAGAACGCTGACTGCGCCTTTTCTTCGGGGGCACCGACGTCTCCTTCCGGGTGCGTCACCAAAATAGTGCTCGCGTCTGGGCCCACACGCACTCCCACTCTAACGTGGCAGGTTTTTCATTCTATTTCGAGGCCATATCAAAGGCCGTGCCACTCAATGCCGCGCTGTCGCAGCCAGCGGCCCGCAATCGACGACTGAGGCGGAACTTATTTTTGCACCACTGAACATTTCAGGAGGTCCTGCAGCTGGTCGTACAGCTAAGAGAGACATTGCAGGCGCTTTCCGCAAGGCGCCGGCGAAGTCTCGAATCCCCAGCAGGTGTTGATGTAATGCCAGGGCTTCCTTTGCAAATCCCTTCGTCTTTCTAAGAGGTGATACACCCTTGCTCTCTCGTAATAATAGGACGAACATTTACACATTCTCGTCATATCGCTTCCAAGTATATGTACACCGCAGGAGCATCCAAAATTTTGGGCTCCCTTTTTCGTCTATCGAATAGACCTATAGCGAAGTTAAACAATTTCGCGTTTTTCATTTGTAGTCGCCTCCGAAAGCTCCCGATGCCCGCTTATAACAAAGGTTACCACTGTAACAGTGTACGTACACGTGCCCGCAGAGGCCCGCAGGACACAGGGTCCACGAAAAAAGCTTAGCCTCCTCGATGTCTACAAGCGTGCAGCGCCGTCTTCACGTTACCTATAGGCAGTGCAACTTGTAGTTCCCGGATGCTGCATTTGGCGGCCGAAAATTTCAGCTATTTCTTGCATTCCGCTGCTGGAAATTTCCGCGGACGCCTGCTCGACTTTGCGCACGTCTGATCAGTTTGTATGGCTTAGTTTATCATTGCACCATGGACCACCCATTGCCATAGCGAAACATCACCCCCTACACTCAAGCAATGGAGACCATCGTAATGAAGACGCCTTCCCTAAAAAAAAGAAAAAAAAAATGCAGACTAAGCGCGCATGCTTGCGGCAGGGTGAATCGGAGCTTAAGCGGCGTGTATTGAATCCTACGCATCTAACGGCAATACGTACAAGTGCGTTTGCTTTCATTCTATGCAGCGTGCAAGATCATGGAGGCTTAAGTTTATACGCCACCAAAGATAACGATTCCTTTCATCTCCTTGCTCTTCTTATTGCTCGCACTGTTGTTCTTGTTCTTTTGAAACAGTGGATAATCAATTTTACTTGTTTCTTTAAAGCTTTCTGTTTCTGTGACTCTTGTGTCCGAGCATACGCGAGTGTTGTGCTTGGCATGCAAAACTCAAGAGAGACCTCATTTACAAGTGCCCAAGAACAATTACATCGTCTAAACATTTATATTTGTCAATATTTATATTTTTGTACGCGAATATCCCTGCGCTTCTTTACCAATTGTCCTTCTCCTTTTTTGTAAGAAGGATGACAACTTTAATTTCATATTTGTATGTTTATGCATTATACTGCTCACTGCTCGCTGCGCTCCCAGAAGCGCAACTAGCAACGTTTCTTTTTAAGCTTTGCTCCGTGTACGTACACTTCTGCCCGCATGAATGAGTGATTTATTTTGATAAATTTGGAACTGTTCGCTACTATCGCGTCGCCGGCTCCAGCTCAGACAGGTCACTTGCATTAGACCATGTTACGCAAGTACACCAGTAAAGTTTTGTTCGTTGGTTGTTTTTCTTGCTTTCCCGTTGGAACGTAAAGTTTCTCGAATGATGATCGGCAGTGTTGATGAAACGTATACAGGAAGCGATGAAGGCCAGAAGGACTAGAAATATTTATAGGTCAACTTTTCTATATACTATGGCAGATAAAACAAATGAATTACAACTTGAATAACTGAGAAACAGAGTCTCACTCTTCGAGTGTCCCAATGACTGTTAGAGCCGAGACTTATTTTGTCGTACATGCTACGGAGCCTCGCTGATCTATCAGCAACCCTCATTTCAGCCGATGCCGCTCGATTAGCCTATAAAGAAACCTTGACACTTCCTATACCCTTATCAAGGACAGATGCTACGAGGGGTCTTAGTTTACTTGCTCAAACCAAGACTGAAGCTTTGTGGAACACCCCGATTTTCTCCAACTGCCGTCTTCACCGGTTGGATCCTACAATGAAGCTGCAGATTTCATCAAACTTCTCCCGCCGTGATGCAGCTTTACTGTGCCACCTCTGGTTAGGGACGGCTTTTACGAAAGCCTACTCATTCCTTATTGGAATGTCCGACACACCGATCTGTGACTCGTGCAACTGTGAAGAGACGATTGAGCACGTGTTGTGTTTTTGTGATCTCTATGACAACGAACGCGACGTTCTTCAGAGGGCGAATTAAACCGATTACATAACAGACCATCTTCAGAGATTCTCGGACCATGGTTCCATGCGTCGCAGGCTTACAAGCCGACGCGGGCACTGCTACATTTCATGAAAGCAACTGGCCTCAGTGACCGATTATAGGCGTGAAGTTATGGACATCCGCATGTACTCACACCGATAGTGCCTTCTTCCCACCCTCTCCTTTCTTTTCTTCCTTCAAACCCCTTTCACTGCGTAGGGTAGCAAACCGGACGTGCGTCCGGTTGATCTCCCTACCTTTCCTTCCTTTCTTTTCATCCTCCTCCTCATTTCAGCCCAGTCTAGGGGACAGCATATCCTGTAACAGAATGGATAACCGGGCTAGTTGGTTTACTTGCATCTTGAAACTGTAAAATCGCACAAAGACCAGAAACGAAGAGAGTGGACAGGGCGAAGCGCTTAGTTCTGTCCACATTCTTCGTTTCTTGTCTCTGTGCGCTTTTACAGTTTCAAGATGACACCATATCGTCTCGGTTATTATAGCTCAAACATATAAAGAAAGAGGCCAGTAGGGCCGTTGGCCCATCCCACAGCTGCAGTTGCCAATGATAGTTAAAAGTTTCTTAAGCCACAACACAAAGGAATGGGCTTTCTCTTAAAAGTAAACGTATTGGAGAACAAGACCGTTTTCCTTCTCTCTATTACCAACTCCGTTCCCCTCTCCAATTTTCGCATAGTCAGTGACGGCCTCAGTGGAATGCTAATAGCCTTCGAAATAAGTCAGCTGATTTTCGCAAACTACTAGCTCAACATAACTTTCCTGTTTTGTGTATACAGGAGGCAGGCGTAAGAGATGACTTTCGTCTTTCAAGCTATGTTATATATAAATCATCGCGCATTGCTGGAAGTAGCAGAGCGATGTTATGCGTGAGAAAGGACCTGCCGTCCTGTTTAATGCAGTCGAGCGATTTAAATATACCGGAGTTCGTAGCATGCAAGATATCTTTTAGAAACACAAGCGTCACAGTGATCAGTCTTTATCTACAGTGTGCTAGCAAAATGTCAGTAGACAGCTTGGTGAATGTGTTTGGCATCGCAAACTCACATGTGCTGGTTTGTGGGGACTTCAACGCACATAACGTCATCTGGGGCGGTGAATATAACGATTCCCGTGGAAGCATCATAGAGTCTGCCGCAGAAAAAAGTTATCTGATCACGTTAAATGACAGTCTCTAACGTTCTTGCGGGGATTTCGTTACTCATGCTGTATAGATGTTACGCTCTGCTCACAAGACCTTCTTGATGGCGTTGAATGGTCAAGGACATAGAAACGCACGGTAGTGATCATTTTCCGATCCTGGTAAAACATCGCCTCATACGGAGTGAGGGGACCCGGCGCTACTCAAAATATACTAATTGCAAAGTTTTCGTCACCATTTGAGTAACTCATTGGGCGAAAATCCGAGCTTTCAAAGTTTTGCAAATATATTGTGTGAGTCTTACGATATTTGCACAAAGCAAGTCATTGTTCCAAATAAATACGCTGCAGTCGACGGGGAATATGAATGTCTAAGAGCAATTAGAAGACGCGCAGAACGGGCTTACCGCCGCAGTGGAAAGCTGGATGACTACAAGGTGGCACAGAAAGTTCGGTCAACTTGGCGCAGACGCTTACAAAAATTAGGTACGAGAAGGTGGCGAGAATACTGCGCGTCGTTGTCTCCGTTTACTCCAGTTCCCAGAATATGGTCAGTTGTCCGATCTTTTAATGGTCCAGTTACCCAGAGCCATCCCTTCCGAGCCCTTGCCGTAGCTCGAAGCACTCCGGAAACATCTGTTGCTGACGAATTCTGTCAACTTATATCCAGACCAGGAATTCCGTTTACTTACCTACAGTTTACAAGTTCGACAACACTAGCAGAACAGAAACTTCGTGCGTGCTTTATGTCAAAACATCCTCAACTTGACTGTGAGTTTAGTCTAAATGAATTGAAATTTGCTCTTTCATCATGCCGTACAAAGACAACCGCAGGCCCAGATGGTGTCACGCATATGATGTTAAAGAACCTAGGTCCATCAGGAAGAATGGCTCTTTTGGAGATATTTAATAATATCTGGATAAGAGAGACTGTTCCAGATTCATAGAAATTAGCCCGGGTAATTCCAGTACTAAAACCAGGAAAGACTCCCCTTTGTCTTGACTCCTACCGACCCGTCAGTCGCACAAGCTGTTTTTCCAAACTAATGGAGAAGATGATAGACCACCGACTGCAGTGGTGGTGTGAACACACAAATGTGTTTTCCATTTACATGACCGGTTTTTGACAAAATAGGTGTACAATGGATTCAGTATTAGACATTGCCACATGCGTCGAACATGAATGTAGTTGCGGAAATGTGACAGTAGCAGTATTTTTAGACATTCAAAGAGCATTTACACTGTAAGTCACATACACATCCTTGCTGGCGTGTTAGAGCTTGGCTTACACGGACGAGCACTGCGATGGGTATCAAATTTCTTGAAAGACAGAAAAATATTTATGGAAACAATCGAAGGAGAGAGTAATTATCACAGCATCACGCAGGGCGTTCTGCAGAGCAGTGTTCTCAGTCCGTTTTTATTCAACTGTGTCATGACAGCCTTGCCACTAAAACTCCCGTCTGGTCTACAGTATTCGCTGTACGCAGATGACATCTGCATATGGGCCTCTGGGTCTCATATACAAGACATTCAAAGAACGCTGCAAGAGGGTCTTGATAGTATCGACACATTTTTAAAAGAAAGAGTCATCAGTCTTTCACACGCAAAGGCAGCCGTACTTCCTTTCACTAGACGACAGCTGAATAATTTCCAACTTACGCTTAATGGGCAAACTTTGATGTTTGTGAAAGAGCATAAATTTCTTGGAGTTATTCTTGACTGCCAGCTAACATGGGCTTCACACATCCGCGCAATTGAAAAGCAGACCAATGCAGTAATAAACGTACTTCGGCGACTCGCTGGCACAACGTGAGGGGGATCAGTCTCTTCACTACTACAGGTTCATAACGCACTCATAAAACAAAGAATTGCTTACTCGGCACCTATTCTCCATGGTTTATCGGAAACTTCTGAGGAACGTCTTCAACGTTTACTGGCAAGAGGGCTGCGATTGTGTCTTGGGGTTCCGCAGGCTACCTCGAGTTCTTTAGTAATTGCAGAAGCTCGTCACCCACCATTTCCAGTCATACGAACGGTTGAAACATGCCGATATATTTATCGCATCTTAACCCAACACGAGAAGCATCCATTAAACCTCGCGCTTACCGAAAGAAACAAAAGCAAAATTCACGATGTTGTTCGAGAAAATAAAGCATTATTACCAAGATTTGAATTATGCAAAGTGGATGTTTGTTACCCTCCCTGCATGTTAACATGTCCTAAAATAGAAATATCGGTTGACGGGATTATATCTAAGAGAGACATGTTCATAGTAGCCGCACAACAACTGGCACTCTTCCAAATTTACTTCTTATATCCCCATTACATCCACGTTTATACAGATAGTTCGTGTCATAAAAATTCCTCGACTTCCGCATTCGTCATTCCACATTTAGCGCTAGAGCAAACATTCAAATTATCCCGAGAGACTTCTTCCACCGTGGCAGAACTGTTTGCAATCCTGTGTGCTTTGCGTTTCATAACATCAGAAAAACATTCGCAAAAATGGGTTATCTTTAGCGATTCGCACGCTGCTCTCACATTACTACAGAGCAATAAGAAAAATTCTTTGAACACTTTGCTACTGTATGAGACACTCAAAGAACTTACGAAAGCAAGCGCAATGAACCACGTAATTGCATTCCAGAATATTGCAGTGCCCAATTTACCTGGGCCCTGCAATATTCCTGGCAATACCGCGGCGGACGCAGCTGCGAATCGGGCGCACAATAACGTGGACACAACCAATATTCCTCTATTGCGTAGTGAAGTTCGTCTGCTCCTGAGACAGCTGTCTTTTCGCCTCAGCAAAACTACCTGGTTTGATCAGCAAACTAAAAACTCGGAGTTATGCTGTATAGACCCATGTATAAACTCATCAATGCCGGAAAATCTAAGAGACAACAGAAAATTTGAAACATTGGCACACCGCCTGCGTCTTGGTACTGCATTTACGAAACACTTCTCGTACAGGATAAAACGTGTCTCTAGTCCGCACTGTTCTTGTGGCCATCCAGACGAAGATGTGCATCATCTTCTTCTCGAGTGCACGAAATACGATACACAAAGAACGGTACTGGAAGCTAATTTGTTTATATTAGACAGAAGACCATTCACTCTAAAAAAGATACTTGGCCCATGACCAACTGCGGGCCTTCAAAAAAGAGCGTTTCTTGCTCTGAAAAAGTTTTTAGATGACACCAACGTTTTGGGAAAATATTAGGTATCAGATGATCCAAATACGCTAAATGAGTAACACAAACGTTGTTCGTGGTTCATAATTGGTTTATGTGGTGATCGCAACTTTTACGCAATATGTATAATTCTGTTCTGTACTTGCAGTGCATTACATGTGTTGTGTGTTTTGGCTGTTCAAAACATCTGACTTTATGTAAGCGTATGTGGACTGAACTAATGCACAGAACTTTGCGACTCATGTACTGTTGGACTGTATATTTTTTATTCATCCAGTGTTCTACTGAGTGCCATATTTCGTGTCGCTATTCTCCCTTTTTACGCAAATTTGGTTCCTTTGCCAAGTGACAAGGAGTAGCCGGTGCCACCATAAAGGCGCCGACCTCTCCTAATATTCATTTCAATAAAAAAAAACACGCCAGGCCCGCACAATATATTGCTAAGCCATCTCAATCCTCGCTGGCGTCTTTATCGTCGGAAGCAGGAGCCCCAACACGGTGTACGGCAGCCCCACTTAAGGTTTGTCCGCGTGGGAGAATTATGACCGTCCGTGGCATCCGAACTTAGTGTCTACAAGACGACTTCCTCCGAATGCGCTCTTCGCGTGCGTACTGCATCTCTACGGCGCACACTAAGTCGTCATTCGACACCACGCGGGCTTTCCTCAGCACTCAACAACAAAGCCCAAAGGTTGCCGCCCGGACGCGTAGGGGGAGTAGACCACCGCTCCGCACGTGTACCACGTGGCCAATATTGCTAGGCCACTCTAAACCTCGGCGCCGTCTCCAGCCATCAAGGGACTCGGGAGTCGGCGCCACAACACCACGTGCAGCAGTCCCACTCAAGGATTGTCTGCGTGAACCTGTTATGACCGTCGGCGGAATGCCACTCAGTGCGCACGCGACCGCGTTCTCCGAATCCGCACCGCGCCCCCCTGGCGCGCACCGTGACTCGTCACCGGACGCCACGCGGCTCCTTTGACCCCTCATAAAACACAACCGGTTGCCTCCCCCACCGGACGCGTAGAGGAGTGGACCCCCCCCCCCCCCCTCTATACAACAAAGCGCATGGGCAACTCGGGACACTTAGGAAGCATACAAAACAATCATGCGACCTTACAACATCTGCACACATTCCATACTTAGATTGTTATAGCGTTGCGCTGATCAGCTCGAGGTCGCGGGTTTGATTCAGGCCGCGAAAGCCGCATTTCGATGGCGGCGAAATGCAATAACGCTCGCACATGTACTTAGGTTTAGGTGCACGTTAAACACACACCAGGGGGTCAAAGTTAACCCAGATTCCCCCATTACGGCATGATTCGCAACCAGAACGTTTCAGAATACGGGCACAGATCGGGCTTTTGACAGGCGAAACCCCATAAATTTAAAGTCAGCAGAAAGCCAGAAACTCCCGGCGCAGTAGCAGCCGAAGACGAACCGACCTGCGAACGGGAGCTTTTTTCGCACCCGCGTCCTTCCGTGAAAGCGGGAGCAAAACGCCTCGGCGATGCGTGACTCGGCAGTTTGCAATGGCGCAACAGAGCGAACGGGATGTGGTTAGCGCGTCACGAAGCCGCCATTGCGCAAACGATGAAGTCGTGACCTGCGTGTATGAAGCCAAGTCGTGTGTACTTTTTTTATTCTTTATTTTGCGTTGATTTGCGCAGGTCTATACGGGTAAGAGAGCGGCTCTTTCACTGATGTGATGGTCTTGGGCGGCTGTGAGAGCATTTGACAAGGAAGGAAACGAAACATTAGGAAGGCGTCCTAACGGTGCGCGAGTGACAATAGCTTTGGGGCACGACATGCTCGACATCATTCACGTATCAAATGGCATTTTCCATCAAAAGAGCTAATTCTGCGCTCAGTAAAAGACCGTTAATTGCGTAATGCGGAGAAAAAGCAGGCCATAAACAAACAATAAAGGGAGATGGGTAACCAAAGGGACGTACGGATTGCTATCCTAAACTGGTGGATTCAGGAACCGGTAGGGAAAAGAATGAAAGAGAAAAGGTCCGACACAAGATTCGCGCTCAAGAAACGATTCTGAAATTACCAAACGTTGCAGACGATATTGGAAATTTACAATCACGCTATTATACACCGACCTCGTTCGACCTAACCAAGACCTCGGGCTAGTATCGTAATCAATGTGTCAAGACGTGGTCTGATGACATCATTCCTCTCAACTTGCGTTCACTGCGCCGCAGCGTCCGGTACTGTTGTTGTTGTGGTCCCGAATTAATGGTAATTTGAATTAGCGTTAAAGTAAGACGCACGTGCAAGAATATGGAATGATACAAACGCTGCGCGTGCTTATTTATTTAGTACTAATTCCCCTCAACAGTTATTCAAGGTCAAGTAGCTAAACAGTTTGTCCTTCTGTCCTAAATGTCTTTGGTGCCTACCCACAGGGGCGAATCGTCCATGAATAAACTAAGCATCACTTTGTTTCCTATTGAGGAAGAAGAAAAAGACTAGGAGGGAGCATGATGTCAGAGAGCTATAGCCTCGACAAGCGGACATATTCTGACGCCGCTTTTCCTTTCCTTCGGGGCCCAGCTAGCTGCATATTGGTTGGCAGGTTGGTTGGCATACAGGTTGGCCCTCCTTGGTTGCCGGACCTTACAGGACATTGTTTGGTTCGCGATGACTTGCTAGTGCATGAACGAAAGTTTGTGGCGCGCTCGTCAGGATCGCTCTCGCCACCCACTCTCCACTTCACTCTCCCCAGAAGAAGTTGTAGCTGGGCTGGTGGGTAAGTCATCTTGGAAACAAGCTTAAAAGCGCAAGAACACACTCTCACATACAAGCACCCACTCATCTCCCCCTCAAAGAAAAACTACCCCTTTCAGACAATCGCCTGTGCTAAGAAAAAAGTGTGTGTGTGTGTGTGTGTGTGTGTGTGTGTGTGTGTGTGTGTGTGTGTGTGTGTGTGTGTGTGTGTGTGTGTGTGTGTGTGTGTGTGTGTGTGTGTGTGTGTGTGTGTGTGTGTGTGTGTGTGTGTGTGTGTGTGTGTGTGTGTGTGTGTGTGTGTGTGTGTGTGTGTGTGTGTGTGTGTGTGTGTGTGTGTGTGTGTGTGTGTGTGTGTGTGTGTGTGTGTGTGTGTGTGTGTGTGTGTGTGTGTGTGTGTGTGTGTGTGTGTGTGTGTGTGTGTGTGTGTGTGTGTGTGTGTGTGTGTGTGTGTGTGTGTGTGTGTGTGTGTGTGTGTGTGGAGGTGGTGGAGGCTGTCTGCTTGTATGGGATGTGCGTGTATGTGAGCGTGTTTTCTTGCGCTGCTTGCCTATGACGTGGTAAGGCCTTGTTTTCCGTGATCCGTTCCATGAATTTTTTTACTAGGCTTCAAAATTGCCACATGACGCTATCTCCTAGTGTTTTTCCTTCTTACTCGTTCTTCCTGAAGGCTGTGGTGTCGATGTGGATGTCACTACACAAGAAAACTGAAGGCTTTCGGTGGGACCAGCCTGGCTCAGACAATGCCTGTCCCCTTCTGTACGAATTTTCGAGCACCTTTCCGCCGCTAACCGCGTCAGTCCTCGCGGCAGTCTTTCTCTTCGCTGCAAGCGTTAACGTTTGAAAATTGTTTCGGTGCTTGCTTCACGCTGTCTCAAGACAGAACGGCAGCCACGTGCTAACTTTGAATCGCTTCCAAGGTAGTTGCGGTGCCTGCATATTTCCGAGCTTTGTGGGCCCAAAAGACCGGCCTTGGGCAGGTGTGTCGGAAACGGATTGCGTGAAAACCACACTGCAGCACGTGCTGCGGGTGTTTACAGCAAAACAACGCATATCAAAGTAGATTTGATGGTGTGTGTGGCATCGCACGTGACAGGTATAGTGGCGCTCTCTGTTTGCTTCCTGGGCTTCCTCGGTGTTTCTTGGGAATGCAAACCACTTACACTCCGCAGCCAGTGTCAACGTCCCGTGCATCGCTCGGGCCTGCCGGGACTCGCCGCGTGCGTAATATATGATGGCATCGCACAGTGCGGTCACGCACTAAACGTCCACACCTGTTTCTTACACGTCATGTCGTGTCTACGAAGTGAAACATTCCGCGAATGTGAAAGGTGTGTACCACTACACGCGCGCAGCGCGCGCATTAAGCAGATCCGAACGGACCGGCATGTTGAGTAGCACGACTGAGTCTCGGAAGATGTGCTGCCCCACATTGCGCGGGAGGGGAAAAAGCCGCGGGGCGCTGATCATATGCACAGCCCGCTCATGCGTGTCACATCACGAGGGGAAGGCTGTGGGAGTGAGAAGAGCGTCGACGGGCACTCGGCGTCGAGATCTTCTGGAAGCATCTCTCTCGCCCCCTTCCATCTCGGCTGCCTGACGAATACACGGAACTGGAAGAAAAAGATGGTAATAAAAGAACGAAACCCGAGATTCAGGCGGGGGAAAAAACGCAGAAACAAAAGCAAGTGGGAGAGAAAGAAAGGACACGTGATCAGACTAGCGTATACTACAGTGATGCAGTCGACGAAGCCGGAATAGGATACTTGAGCGCGTGGCACACAAGAACGTACGTGAAGGGTGGGGTAGAAAAAGACTTAAAAAAAAAACTGCGTTAAAATGAAAGCATTAAGAAAACACGAGAAACTGAGAAAGGCTTTTGCGAGAAGGTAGCTGGAGAAGCGGAGAGCTACGGGGGTTGTTCTGGGAAGGAAACCAGAGAAACCCCAGAAGGATAGGTCTCTCTTCTTTTCTTTCTCTCTCTCTCTTTTCTCTCTGCCTCCTGATACGCTTCGCCACTACAGCCAGCCAGAAGAGATCGGACTCTGCCGCATCGGATCCCCGATCCACGGATACGTCGGCGGGCAGAGTGCAGTCAAGTTCGTTCCAAGCCGGCGACGACGTCCCGGCAAAAGACAAGAACCCGGTGGTGCGCTATCGGCTGCCGCCGCCGCCGCCGCTGCTGCTGCTGGCTCAGCTGTATATTGCTGCGGCCGCCACTGCTGCTGCCAGCGAAAGGAAAAGCGCGACGTCTCCAATTTACAGCGGCAATCGGGGCTCGTTTACTGTGCGCCCCTACGCCGATCCGGAACGCTGCCCCCTTCCAGCAAGCAGACGGCGAGAGAGCGCCCAGCAATATAGACGAACCGAGTTCCGCCCCTTCCTCCCTCCCAATTCTCTCCAGCTCTTCCTCCTTCTGGCCGTTGTCTGACTGGCCACGTCGAGAACAGAGAGAAGACTAAGCAGCAAAATTTTGCGGCACGCTGGTCTTCCAAGCAGTTCTTCGAATCTGAGCCTAGCGTGTAATCGCCTTACGCACTGTTTGCAAGTGGGCAGTAGCCTTAGTAGACCTCATCAGCGACGTATCACTCATCGGTCTGCTGAAGAAAGGTTGTGTCAGTGACTGCTCCGCATCACGTTGTCGCGCCCTCGCACTTCACCTTTAAGCTGCCCGAAGTTTTGGCGTCACTGGTGTGCTCAGTGAAAGTTCTTCGACGCACTGTGATAGCGGGTCAACTTCTGCAAGAACAGCCAGTGCAATCCAAGGCCAGCCACGTTTCCTGGTTGAATGAACCGTGCCTTCGCGTGGAGTGCTGCAACTCTTAAGTGTGCTGTTTAATCGTGCGTCGTCTCTTTTTTTTCTTGGCATTGATTTACATCAAGCATCGGCTTTGTTTATCCCGATTTGTGGCAACAGTCGTGTACAAAGTGATTGATATCAACAGTTCCTTGAGCAGCTCCGGATTTGTGATTTTTCTGCTCGATCAGTGACGTGCATTAACGAGCAGCTCGCAACTTGTGTGACGTGCAGCGCGATTCGGTATCCGGATTTATCTGCCCTGCGCCAAGCTGTTCTGGTGGGCGATACACACGTTTGTTGAAGTCGGGTGCAGTTGGTCGGCATGTCAACAATGGTGCCAAAGGAAGTCATCCATCGCCTCTTCTCCAAGAAGCTTTCAATAGAGTAAGTTCCCCCCTTTTTTTTTCGTTTCGGGCTGGCGCCACGCGCCGTTGCAGCACATCCTGCAGATTCTGTAGCGCAGCTTTGTGAACTCCATCCCACAGTCTCGGCTTGCTTTTGGCTCTAACATTCCGACGAACTCCATGACTTTCGTGAATTCCTACCATCGCAGGACTTTTCGGGCCGACGGCACGCCTGCGCATGCAGTACGCGCTCTTTTAATCACGCAACCACGCTCGCGGAAAGAAAACTTATGCGCACTGCGAATCTGGTAGCCGCTTAATATGAAAAAGGAATAATGATGATTTTATGACCCTTCGATCGCAGAAAAATATGAATCAGTGCATGGTGTCGAGTACAGCGGCAAAACACCCGCCACCTTGCCTCAGTCATTGTAACATTTTCTTGCTGAGCACGAGGTCGCTGGTTGGAATCTCGGCCGCGGCGGCTGCTATTCCGTATAGAGACGAAGTACAAAATCACTTGTTTGCCGCACTCCGCGTGCACGTCGAAAAACATCATCATCATCATCATCATCATCATCATCATCATCATCATCATCATCATCATCATCGTCTTTTATGTCCGCTGCAGGACGAAGGCCTCTCTCTGCGATCTCCAATTACCCTTGTCCTACGCCAACCGATTCCAGCTAGCGCCTGCGAATTTCTTAATTTACTCACCCCACCTAGTTTCCTGCCGTCCTCGACTGCGCTTCCATTCTCTTGGCACCCGTTCTGTAACCTTGATATTCCACCGGTTATCTAACCTACGCATTACCTGACCTGCCCAGCTCCATTTCTTTCTCTTAATGTCAATTAGAGTATCGGCTATCCCTATTTGCTCTCTGATCAAGACCGCTCTCTTCCTGTCTCTTAACGTTATGCCTAACATTCTTCGTGCCTTCGCTCTTTGCGCGGTCCTTAACTTGTTTTCGAGCTTCTTTGTCACTCTGCAAGCTTCTGCCCCATATGTCAGTACCGGTAGAATGCATTGATTGTACACTTTTCTGTTTAATGACAATGGTGAGCTTCCAGTCAGGATCTGACAATGTATGCCGAATGCGCTCCAACCGTTTTTATTCTTCTGCAAATTTCGTTCTCATGATCAGGGCCCCTGTGAGTAATTGACCTAGGTAAACGTACTCCTTCACAGACTCTAGAATCTGACTGCCGATCTTGAACTCTTGTTCCCTTGCCCGGCTATTGATCGTTATGTTTGTCTTCTGCATATTAATATTCAACACCACTCTTATACTATCTCTGTTAAGGTCCTCAATCATTTGTTGTAACTCGTCCTCAGAGTTGCTGAACAGGACAATGTCATCTGCAAATCGAAGGTTGCTGAGATATTCGCCGTTGATCCTTACTTCTAAGCCTTCCCAGTTTAACAGCTTGAATACTTCTTCCAAGCACGCAGTGAATAGTATTGGAGAGATTGTGTCTCCTTGTCTGACCCCTTTCTTTATAAGTATCTTCCTACTTTTCTTGTGGAGAATTAAGGTAGCTGGGGAATCTATGTAGATACTTTCTAAGATATTTACGTAAGCGTCCTGCACTCCTTGTTTACGTAATGCCTCTATGACTGCTGGTATCTTGACTGAATCAAATGCCTTTTCGTAATCTATGAAAGCCATATAGAGAGGCTGATTGTACTCTGCGGATTTCTCGATTACCTGATTGATGACATGTATGTGATTCATTTTAGGATATCCTTTCCTGAAACCTGCCTGTTCCTTCAGTTCCCTAAAGTCCAGTGTTGTCTTTATTCTATTGGAGATTATCTTGGTGAATATTTTATATAATATTGGAAGTAAGCTAATAGGCCTATAATTTTTCCATTCTTTAATGTCTCCCTTTTTGTGAATTAGTATAATGTTGGCATTCTTCCAATTCTCTGGCACCCTTGAAGTCGAGAGAGAGAGAGAGAGACAGAAATAGAAATAGAACACAGGAAAGGCAGGGAGGTTAACTAGATGCACGTCCGGTTTGCTACCCTGCACTGGGGGAAGGGGGTATGGGAATGAAGAGAGAGAGGAGAGATAGCACAGTTTCGCGCACAGCGGAAGGTTCGCGCCGAGTCTACACACGATTCCCATGAACTGTCGACTTGAGGTATTTCAAGAGCGCTTTCGTGTCTTTCTGTGCCATCGAAGCATACGTCCATGGTCCATGGATCTTCATTACGGAAAATGGTCTAGGGTTCAGCTGGTTCAGTGCTGTCCGAAGAACTTCGCGCTCGACGTCGTATTGGGGACAGGTACATAGGATGTGTTCAATCGTTTCGGTTGCTCCGCAAGAGTCGCACATGGGCGTATCTCCGATTCCAATGCGGAACGAGTAGGCCTTCGTAAATGCCACCCCGAGCCAGAGGCGGTACAACACTGTCGCCTGAGAGCGGGATATTTTTGATGGCACTTGTAGCTTTAACGATGGATCCAGCCTATGAAGATGACACTTCGGGAGGTTGGGAGAGGACAAGTATTTGTGTGTCATAGCTTCAGCCAGAATATGAAGCTTTCTTATAGCGTCGGTTCTTAATAAGGGGGATTGGAACTGGTCGGGCATCCAGATGGGCAGACCGGGCGGCTTCGTCGGCGAGTTCATTACCAGCAATGCCGGTATGTCCAGGTAGCCACTGGAATATATTTCATGCCCTTTAGCGATAGCTTGATGGTGATCTTCTCTTATTTCATATGTCAGCTGCTCATGAGTCCTGTGATAAAGGACAAAATGCAGACCATGAAGTGCTGCCTTAGAGGCACGAAAAATGACCCATTTCTGAGGTGTCTTGCAGGAGATATTTGACAGCAGCGCGCAGGGAAGCAAGCTCTGCCGCTGTTGATGTCATGTAGGACAGTTTGAATTTGACTGTGGTTTTCATAGCCGGAATGAAAACGGCACCTGAAGAGCTGGTAGGTGAGACCGAACTATTGCTCAGGTACTGAGATTCATGTGCGGAAAAACATGGGGCACATCTGTACGCTCTATGCTTTAGTTCTACAGAGCTCTGTTCCTGGGCTGTTTACACTACAGCCTTCCAATGTTGTCCAGTGCGTGCAAGTCAAATATACGCTCATTGGAGAGCTTACAGGGCCAAGCGTTTCGCACGTGTTTAGGACTTTCTCGCTGTGCATCAACAGCTGCAACAATCGTGCTCGCCAAAGATCATTCCATGCAAACATGCGTTGCTGTGTATTGTCTCAGGACGCATATCCGTCATATTTCCCGCATCCCTGATCATAACTTGGCGTTCTTGCCATCGCAGAGACCGCGTGCAACGTTTTTTGATGTTATAGTTACCCATACAGATTGCCTTCCATTAGGATAGATTAGCCTACGCATGACGTGTTCTATGCAGTGACAAGTCTTGTTAGCCTTAAGGATTTTTCAATGTGATGCAACTTTTACAATCTGATGCCGATTTGGCAGGATCCGAGGTAACCCCGCAAGTTCCGCCGCGCCCTACCATTGAGCATTACGCACGCTTAATTCGTAAGGAACGTTATGTCGGCGATCGTTACAATTAAAGTTTTACGGTGTTCGACGGTGATTGATTCGCCGTGGTCTCGTCACCTCCCTTCAGAAGAGTAGGCAGGCGTTGTGCCCCTTCCGGTGGCAGTTGCCAGCCTGCTCGTCGCTTTCCCTTTCCTGTTAACTGTGTATATATGTATATGTGTTCAAAACGAGAACAGTTTATTGAATGAAGTGGCAAAAGTCGTTGCGAACACTTTTACAAGTGATACCCATTAAAATATCTTCCCATTCAAGACTCCGTTATCGCTTACTCCTTGAGAACCTATGGAGGTGGAGGCGAACACTACTTTATTTAACGCATCACACACGGTTTCGTCTTTGTCTCTGATAGTACAAATTAGTGCACACACCAGTCCTTGGCAACCTCGGAATGAATCAGTGAATTTGCTGAATATTGATGCCATTTCAAGTGGAGTAAGCGTGCATGTAATGTAGAACTCGTAGTGTCGTGCTGCTGAAGCCAAACTTCGCTTTACGCGGGACATCTTACATGAAATCTAGTTGGCAGAAATGGAGGAGAAATGGAGGGCATTACCGCTGATTATTGAATTTCAAATACCTTGTGTTTGAGACATTAGGACGAATACCGGGAAAGTAGACATGGTCATGATAATCATATTGTTGCGGGGAGAAGAAAGGTTTAAAATATATTTACAACGTGCCCACAAGCGTATAAGGCATGCAAGATGGAAGCCAGTCCACGCGACATCAGCGATCGTCGTCATCTTCTGTACTGTCCTCAGCTTCGTCTCCGGCAGTGCTTGGTAACAATATTACCATACAGCATGCGGAATTTGCACGTTGGATCAAGCAGCGCCCATACGTCCGTATTGCTACTTCTTGCCGGTACACACAAGATACACTGTGGGTGCCATGCGACGGTAGCCACAACGGCTGACCTACCTTTGATCCAAATATTGGGAGACGTTGTAAGAGTCATATTGGGCAGCTCCAGCAGCCCACAACGTCGTCAGTACGATGGTAATTAGCGCATGTGCTATCTTCAGGAGCGACAAGGCTTTTCTCGAAGCAGTCAAGGTGATCTGGGAACTCGCTGGCTGTTTCATAAGGGAAGAAAAAAAAAACATGCTATGCAGACAGCTCTGTGACATTGGCAGAAATAGACGCGTCTCACCCTTGCCGATATTGTCGTCGCCATTGTCGAAACGCGCACATCTAAGGCAGATAAATGTTTTTTGATGCCAAAGCGCCAAATAGTTCATTGAGCGAAGAAGCCGGCGTATGCACTCTGCAGCAGCGAAACGGCGCCTTAAGTCTCATTACCTGCGGCGCCACGTCACGAAAACCACGTTGTCTGTGACGCCACGTCACACGTGCGCCTCGATGGAGCAGAGCGGGAGAAAGGGCACACCTTCTGCTGCCTTAGCGTGCCAGGTGTTGCGTGAGAGGAAAGGGCATCGTCGCGATGTCATGTCACCCTCACTCAATTGGAAGCCGGCGCGCGGTACCCGAGCCAGCACAGCAGGCTGCAGCAGCTTGCTGGCTCGGGCAGCACGTACCGCGATCACCTGCCGGTCGTGCTGGCCGCTGCTGCTGCTGCTTCCTCGGTCTCTCGTTGAGCAGGACGTCGGGGGCATGCGGCGTTGGCACAGCAGGCTGCTGCTGCTTGCTGGATCGGGCAGCGCGCAGCGCCATGGTGCATTACTTGCAGTGTAAAACTCGAAGGACCGCTCAGCAGCGTTCAATTGGACATTAATGCTTTCGCATTCACAACTCATGAGAAGTGCTTAAGTGTCCTCGGATTTTTTTTTCTATAGCTGCAGACAAAAGGGAAGACAGATTACCTTAGAGCCGTCTATCTGAAGCCACAATGAAGAGATCGGCGCTTGCATCCCTCCACACACCCACTTCCATCTTTCTATATACATGAGACACTTATTAACCCTAACTCTGCATAATAATACAGTATACGAAGCTTGCACAAAGAACGATGCGTAGGTTAGATGTGAGAATTTTGTTTGGTAGTGTTAGCATAGGGGACTCAATCCCATCGCTCGTAACTCGTTGTCAAGATTGGAGTCGGGCATGAATTAGAAGGTAGCTGGCCCATGCCGTCGTCCAACTTATCCACGCTGAGGACGTTGATGAAGGGAAGGACTGCTTCTCATCGAGAACGAGGAATATGGGTTTATTTACAGTAGTTACATGCAGTTCATCAGTCTAGCATGACTGCGAGAGAAAGTACGTCAGTCTAACATGACTGCGAGAGAAAGTGTACTGAGCATCCGCACAACAGTGGTTTATAGACACTCGGTCCTCCCCCGATATCCAGGTGACGGAAACGGCCGCCTCTTTGCGCGAGGGCTTACTTACACACACACACACGCACACAGGTTCACGGAGCCCGCCGAGATCCGACTGTCTTCGCAGAACTCGGGGCTTACTTCAAGAACGGTGTGTGGGAAGGGGTCTTCGTCGACGTTCCCGCGGCACTTCCCCGCTCGCGGCCGACCAGGGCGGCGGTGGCGAGTGCAGGCACAAAGACTGCTTCGTCGACTCGGCTCCAGCGACGGAGAGTTGAGGACGCGCGTATTCTCGACACACAGTCGACTTAGTCACGCCGCGGCTAGAGGTTTGCGGCGACGCTCCAGGAAAAGATGACGCCCGCGGTCGCAACTGGTTGGCAAAACTTGCACGTCAGCGGGCCGTTCTTAACAGTAGCAGCATGAAATACGTGTGCGGTAACTTGTTTAATTGTAACCCCCGCCCTCTCCACGTCTCTTTTCCTGCTTCTTAATCTCTGGAGGTCGTCTTGATATTCCAAGGAGAAGACATTTGGACATGAAGTAAAGGCACAGAAGAACAATGTAAGTGCTGCGGTAGTCGGTTGCTGACATCAGAAAGATTTGTGCCAGCAAAGAGGTGTTTTATTCATGTTCGCATTCAAAATTCCATTCTTCACCAGTTGGAATCTTCGTCCCTGTGCTTCGTAATGAGTCGAAATTCATTACATCGTAATACCGGTATGCACGCATCTTACAGAATCTGCGAAGTGGCTCTGGCCAACTACACGTTGCCTAATAAAGCATTACTTCAGTGTAACTGGAAAACTTCTACGGGACTTGTGTGAATTAAGGGTTTCGTTCGTTGCAAATAGTTTGTAACAAAACATATTTGCATAAAGGAAGCAAAATACATAAATCACTTTTTTTATGCACTGAGACGTAGGCCGACTGAACGCCATATATTGAAAATGCACGTTGGACTAAACGTAAACATGAAAAGGAAAGAGGACAATTATGATTATGTGCATGTGAAAACAATGAAGTCCACCCTTGGCGCTCACATATTGTTTATTTATGTACTTATTTCCAATGTCTCAAAGGCTCTCGAGGGGCTTTACTGAACAGTTATAAATATGGTCACGTGTGGCTCCTTTGATTGCACTTATTTAACCCTTTGGTGTAGGGGGATACATATCGGTTTCTCTTCTAATTTTTTTAAAATGGAAAGTAGTGTACGCATGGGAATTTTGGGTAGCCGTTCAGGTGGTAAAGGTAGAGAAGGGACGGAAGAGCTTAAAAGCGGTATACATACATACATACATACATACATACATACATACATACATACATACATACATACATACATACATACATACATACATACATACATACATACATACATACATACATACATACATACATACATACATACATACGTACATACATACATAAGAAGCCAAGAAACACTGGCACCAAGGACAACATAGGGGAAATTAATTGCGCTTAATAAATGGAATAAAGAAACGATAAATTAATGGAAATGAAAGTGGATGAAAAAACGACTTGCCGCAGGTGGGGAACGGTCCCACAACCTTCGCATTTCGCGTGCGATGCTCTACCAGTTGAGCTACCACTATGCCGTTTCCCCATCCACTTTCTTATGCATTTATGTTTGCTAGTAGAAACCTGGGAGTGTTAGATGATGTTCTAATAGCGCGAGATATGTGCTGCTTTAATCACTTACGGATTTAGTACTTCCCTTAGTTGGCGCTTTCATGGCCCCTAATGACATGCTTCTTGCAACGTGTTTTATTGCAGTATCAATTACATGGACACTCCAGGCATACTTATTTCGTCGCCGTCGCCGTGATATTCCGTATAAGGTACAAGGGCGATAATGTCGTCGCCGCTCACCGTATGCTGTATGTACGAGTGAAAACGTGCAAGGGTGAGCCTACGGTGGCGGCTCAATCTCGCGCGCTCAAGGGAGGAAAGTGGGGAGGAAGTGCGCCGTCTTCAGTCGCGCACAAGGCACCGGGATGAGGGGAGGGAGGGGCGTTCTACTGCGGCGGCTGCTGCATATGGCGTGACCGAGCGGGCCCTATGTTGAATGCTATCAGCGATGGGTACAGACTAGGTGTGCCGAGGGCTGATAGCTTCGTGTGCGCTGTGTTCTCGCCACTTAGTTCGCGTTGAAGCGAGAGGCAGCACGAAGGTCAATTCGTTCGCTGCTGCTGCCCTGTTTGTTTACTCCACCGTTTTGACAGCGACTTTACGCGGTCATTGAGCCAGATGTGTTCATGTTTGCTTGTGAGCGCCTGGAATGCTTGTTAATTTAGTTTGTAAGCGAATGTTTACGAGTTCATACAGCCGATAAAGCTACTATCCTTGCCTCGTATAGCTGTCTACAAATTTGCTTTCGTAATCGATGCTTCGCCTTTCGAGCGAAACTGCGACTTTCTTTAGTTCACGACCCCTCGGTTATTCCTTCGCAAGCTAGGCGTTCCTGACCCTTGGTTTTTCAACCCCTCCAAGAAAATTTTGTCTTCTTAGTATTTGTATTTATTTATTATTGTATTTTTTTCGAAGGTTTGAAACATGGCACCGTGCTTTATTTTTATGCTGTAAGGCCTTCTTGGGTGTGTGTGTGTAATTTCGGGCGTGTTTTGTGTTACACGCGTCGCGCACTCTGCCATAAGATAGCTCGATGCGGTAGCTGCAGTCATGCTGTTCTTTGACCACCGAACGAGGAGTTGTTCATTCGCCAGAGAAAGACCTCACGGAGGAGAGAAAGACAGAGAGAGCAAGAACAAGCTTTATTGATTATTGACTACAAAAAAAAAAGAATAAAATCCAAGTCCGGGCCTCTATGAAGCAGCATCGTTCCGGCGGATGCCAAAACGAACACCCGGGATGCGGGAGTCTGCGACCCCGACCTTCTTCCCGCCGTTTGGGTCGGTGGCCCTAGCCACACGACACCAGTCGGCGCCAGTTGCGTTGCTGGACCACCACTCTACGCGTGATGCTGGCAGCGGTCGCGCTTACGCAGGAAGCAACCTCTCTCTCTCTCTCTCTCTTTACGCCCCTCTATGCCCCTCCCCTCTCTCCTCCCACTGAGTTTGAGGTCTTCATACCGCCGTGACAGCGAGGCACCTTAAGCTGCGTCAAACTGGCAAACAAAGAGGGAGAGAGTGGAGGGACCGAAGTTTAACTTAAAGCGAGGACGTTGTTTCATAAACGAATTTTTTTCTCGAGCCAAATAAATTATGGGGCACAAGGAGCTCTCTCAGTGCACTATCTACATCGAAACCAATTAAAAGAGCACGCAGGGCAATGCACGTGGTAGGCTAGACTTCACAACCCCTGATTTGCCGAGGTCGTGGGTTAATTCTATCCTGCTTTTATCTATTTCTTTCCTTCGCATAATTGGCAGTCTAAACCAAGTAATAGAGAGTTTTAACTGAGCGCTTACAGCGCGCTCCTTCCATGTAAGACGCTCAGCGGGAACGCCACGCATTCGCACAACGCTCGTGCCGGCAGTGGAAGACAGGGCGCTGCTTTCGATCCTCTGCAGAACCGATTGAGCGGAACGTCGTGGTGCGTCGTTTTGGTTTATTTGCCTCTTTGCAGCCAGGCCGACTGCGCGTCACAAGTGTCTCTGGAAGACGTACTGTGACACGCTCACCCGAAATGCGAAACCAATGCAGTGCCCTGCGGCGCCTGCAATGTGCGTAAAATCTGAACGGATGGGGCCAGATGCGATACTCACTTGAAAGTGTCTAATGAAGTTATCAGGTGCCCCGCAACATCAGAACGCTTTAAGTGCTATGGGGTTCATTTGGCTTTATTAGTAGTTGGCTGGCAGAAATGCTGCGGGAGAATCAGCTGCTATAGTTAATTAATGGAACAAGCGAGAGGTTACGCAGCTTGATGATTTGTTATGCTTCATATGCTTTGTGCAAGTAGTTATGCCCTAATCGTATAAAAGAACTTATGTAACTCAAAGAAGGTGGTACATAACGTATAGACGACATATTCAGGCTTTCGATTAATCATTTTGGTATCTATGCTGACTTCATACTTATGCTACTTTTTTTTTTAGTTTTTGCTCGCCCAGTTCACTACCAATCTCAACTCATCCGTGTTCGTAACATGTTTTTGTTGCATAATCTGTACATTCTTCAAACACTTGTCATGGATGGTTACCGACTGCATTACTAGCTGCGTCCAGCAGTTACACCTGCAGTAAGCTTGCAGTGTTTTGCAGTGCTATGTGTGACCCACTGGTCTTTACTATCAAGGGGTTAGAATGCATGGACCCCGTGCGTCCCTCTCTTGGCCTTAACATTATCATCATCATCAGCAGCAGCAGCAGCCTGGCTACGCCCACTGCAGGACAAAGGCCTCTCCCATACTTCTCCAACTACCCCGGTCATGTGCTAATTGTGGTTGGCCTTAACGACCGAGGGCTCGTACGACGGCTACTGCATCTGTCAAATTGTACTCGCTTAGCTCTGCTTGCCCCGGAGAACATAGCTCCTCAATGATGTTGAAGTGTACGGCAACTTCACCGAGGGCTGCCAGCATTGTGGCTCCGGAGTGGGCAAGACGTCGCCATGAAGGAATCTGAAACACTTCTACAACCGTGCCATTGGAAAAATATTCCATTAGCGACTGCTTTATGAAGGAACCCTGCGCCAGCTTTCATTTGTCACCACGACAATGCCGACACTGGTCGTAAAGTGTGCGAAGAAAAGGAGACAACTTGAAGAATGGTGAAGTCCCACGCTTCGTGGTTGCCTGAAGGTTGCGGACCGAGATTTGGCAAGCTGAAGATCGGGAATGTATGCGCTTCTAATCTGAGCAGCAAGCATACCGAATCATGCGAAGAGTGCACACTTAATTCGTGAATGATTCATTTTCACATCCCGGAAACTCTTGTATCGTGATGAGCGATCGAAAATGTCGCAGCGAATGGTTATCGCATCTCTCTTGTTTGCAAAGCTGATTTAGTTTCTCGTTAATCCCCCTGCCTTTCCTTTCTTTCATATATATATATATATATAAGTTTGCTACCGCCGTTCACTACGTTGTGTGTTCGGGCGCTGCTGGAAACTGCACAAATGTTCAACCCAATTGGTGGCTATAGTTCTAGGGCCGTGGATGGGTTCCGAGCTCTGCCTGTGTGATGTTCTTGCTAGCGTCGCAAATTCAGTAAAACCAGGAACGAGTTTGTAGGCCTGTGTATTTAAATCCCCATTGATCTTCCCGCCTAATCCTTCCTTA
This sequence comes from Dermacentor andersoni, assembly GCF_023375885.2. NCBI lineage: Eukaryota > Metazoa > Arthropoda > Arachnida > Ixodida > Ixodidae > Dermacentor > Dermacentor andersoni. The sequence continues at coordinate 160,276,099 of NC_092815.1, read as the reverse complement.
TCTAAGAGCTTGAATACTTCTTCTCCAATTATCTTCACTGCACGTTTAGAAGAAATAGTCAAGCTCTTAGATACAGAATGACTATATAGTGTAAGGATTGAAGGGGAATACCTCTGCAAGCTACTGTCTGCAGGTGTCATTGTCCTGTTCAGCAATGATGGATTTGACTTGCAACAAATGATGGAGGACCTTAGCCGTCAAAGTACAGCTGCAGATCTTAAGATTAACATGCACTAGATTAAGATAATATTCAATAACCTAGCAAGACAACAAAAGTCGGCAGTCAGTCTTGAACCGGTGAAAGTGTACGTATATCTATGTCATCACAGGTGATCCGGATCATGAGAAGAAAACTTACAGAGGAAATAAAATGAGTTGGAGTGCATACGGCAGGCATTGCCAAATTGTGACCGGCAGTTTACCGTTGTCCTAGGGGGGAAAAAAGTGTACAATCATTCCGTTCTACCGGTACTAACATGTGGGGCAGAAACTTGGAGGTTAAGAAAGGAGCTTGAAAAGAAGTTAAGGAGCGCGCAACGAGCGATGGAATGAAAAATGCTAGGCGTAACGTTAAGAGATAGAAAGACAGCGGTGGTGAATTAGAGAGCAAGCGGGATAGCCGATATTTCAGTTCCACATAAGATTAAGATGAAGAAATGGAGTTGGGCCAGACCTGCAATGCCAGATGACCGGTGCTCTGTTAGATTTACAGAATGGATGCCGAGGGAAAGGAAGCGCAGTCGAGGATGGCAAAGAACTAGGTGATATGATGAAATTAGGAAATATGCAGACATAAGATGGGGTCAGTTTACGCATTGCAGGGGCAATTGGAGATCGATGAGAGAGGCCTTCGTCCTGCCGTGTACATACAAGAGGTTGATGATGAGATTGCAAAAAGAAGGACGAGAAGTGGATATATGGTCGCAAGCTTATCCACGCAAGGATTGCCAGTTATCGCGTCACCAATGCACCTCCGATTTTCTAGCGTTATAGCTGCCGATTAAGCTTGGAAATTAAGCACGACGCTAGCGCATAATTAGTTCAGATAGGTGCAGCATGCGTTAACGTATACAATGCTCCTCATCAAACGAAGCAATTAGCGTTCTGCAAAGCACTGTCGCTATGTCTGCTGAGGGGACGGAAAATAGCTGCGGGGCGATGCCAGTTACGAAACCCCGCGTGCCATTGCTCGAAAGCATGCCCGCTCATTATTGGCCCGAGTGTCTCCGGAGGGGGGAAGGTGAGATGGGGGGGGGGGGGGTTCTTCAGCACTGCGCAATTTCCCCAACGTTTGCAGCCAACCATGACAATTAGCCGGTTCCTACAATACCCTACATCTAGGACTCCTCGTCACACTGTTGCGACGCATGGTAACAGCCAGAGCTGCAGGCCCGGCCGCGCCGTGTCGCAGACGCGCAATATACGGCTGCATCCACCAACTCCATGTGAGTTGCTTGACAGAACGTCTAGCTCTCAAGCATCCTTACTCAGACTCCGGACGATGGATATTAATCCCAATTGAGCACCGACATCCGCATTGTTTCGCCCGTCTGGCTCTATTCTTGCGCGACAACTTGGTGAGCAAAAGAAAAAGAAAAGGGGGGGGGGGGAGAAGAGAGAGCGCGGAGCTCGATCTCCACCGAAAGGAGTTTCGGCACCTCCGGCAGGAAGCCCATCATCCAGGGGTCCGTTATTGCTCAACACACAGCCGCGGTGTTCAAGGCGCATCACAACGGGGAATCTGCTGCGCGCGCAATTGAGTCGATGCGCGCGCGCGTCTGACTGTGCGTCGTCATCGCCGAACTTACCTGAATAGATGTGCGATTGACTCGGTCTGTTGCATAGCGTGCACTATTCCTGGCTCGCGTCCCATCCGCGAGAGATTTTTGCTGGGTATCTCGTCGCATTGTCGCAGCTTGTGTTAGCTCGTGTGGACCTCTCGGGGACAAGCGTATCGTTGCTCTCACCACGTGCGTCCACGATCAAGCCAAGATCGAGAACGGTTTGTCTGCATAAGGGCCCGGAGTGTTTACAATACGCCGCCGCTGCCTTGTTTTCACGCTTGTCGTGTAATCATGGTGTTGAAGAAACAGAGCGGCTCTCTAGTGCTGCTCTAGACCACGGAGACACGGCGACAGCTAACCGATCGACATGTGCTCTCTTCAAGATGACACGCACGCTGTTTGCTTTTCCTGGTGAGTCGATCCTGCGGCCATCTCATGAACTGTGCACGCGTGAGTTCTTACTGGCGGTTAAGAGATTTTACTGTGTAACGAAGTCGGAGCCGTCGCCTGTTAGCGTTAACCCTTGCATGCGGGTTGACAGCTTCTCGTGTAAGTTTTTCTTTTCAGAAAAGGAAACTACAAAGGAACTACAAAGTTGGTTTTCCACCAGCTTCCGGTTTCGTTATTATATTAATGTGAGTTGTTTTAGTCCTGACGATATTTTTTATTGTATAGATGAACATTGTTTGTTACGGTTGAATGCCTCCCCCTTCGACACCACCCCCGCCTCTTGTGTAATGCCCCACTAAGGGCCACGACAGGCCAGTATGAGGCAGGCACCGCTGCCGATGATGGCCCATGCAGGCACGAGCAGGGACAGACCGAGATGGTTGAGGACACGGTAGCCGGGTCACAGGACCGGCGCACGTTGTGCAGACGTCTTACTACCACAGGTCCGGAGCCTCCACAGCTGGCTGCGCCGTTAATTCTCTGGCGAACACATGCGCACCACCGCTGACGTCACCCACGGACTACCTTGTTCATGGTTATTCTTAATCCACAAAGATAAGCTTTTCTAAAAGTGCGCAGGAATAGTTCCTACTAAATTGCGTCCTCAGTAGCATATAGTTGAACCTTTAAGGAAGCCCAGCACTACTACATGTTGCTCTTTACCATGAGCGCGCTAATTTCTAAGCCTTAGCTGCCGGGCATTTGAGCAAAATTCTGCCAACTGCGCTTGCTGTGTGCCGTCAAGTGCGCTCGTCGATTGACCTTTACTACTAACCATGCTTCCTCCCTGTGTTATACTGACTGAGCATCCAGCTTGACCCGCCTTACGCAGGAGAGCGGGATTTTGTTGACCACCGGCCCTCTAACGTAAAACTATTGCAATATATTTTATTGCGATAGCAATTATATGCACACTCCAGGAACATTTCTGCCGTCGCCATCGCTGTCGCCGTGAGGTACCGTATAAAGCCCAAGGGCGTTAAAATCTTCGCAGTGCGCCGTATGCTAGGTGAGCCGGCGATCGCGGCTCAATCTCGCGCACGCAAGGAAAGCGTGCCGTCTTTCGTCGAGCACAAGGCTCCAGGGATAGAGTAGGGAGGTGGGCCGGGCGGCCACGCGCGCCCGCCCGGACCGCGGTACATTAATATCAATCAATCAATCAATCAATCAATCAATCAATCAATCAATCAATCAATCAATCAATCAATCAATCAATCAATCAATCAATCAATCAATCAAAAGTGAGCCTTATTTAAACAATTCAAGGAATGCGTACAAAATAGTTGGACCAATAGCCTATGTGGCGAGTAGCTGGTCCAATACATAAGTCAACCATGTACGTGTCTGCTTAATGAGTAAGAACGTTATTTACATGAACAAGTGCTTTTTTTTAGGAAGAGCTATTACGTTTGGCTTGACGAGAAGAGGCGTTTCCAAGATCAAAATTTCTGGTTACTTTTATTTCCACAGGCACAGTGTTCTAAGTTATAGCGCCAAAGAACTCTAATAATCGTGCATCGCAGACATTGCTGCAATAAGGAAGGTTTAAGTTAAAGTTAGTTGCTTGCCTGGTGTTTGCACGTGAGAAGTTAAATACGGTGTTGGGTAAGGGAAAGTTGGTGTTGAGTATTTTGTCAACTAAACAAGTGGTCTTATAATTTCTTAACGCCATGAAAGAAAGAATACGAAGGTCAGTAAAAGAACGCTGCTTGGGTGATGAATTGAGGAAAATGTTTTTATTCTTAGAGATGCACCATGCAGGGACGAACTCCGCCGCACGCTGTCTTTCCGCGGCTTTGTTCGCGTTGGTGCGAGACGCAGCACGACGGTCAATTCGCTCGCTGCTGCTGCCGCGCTTCGTCACTCCAGCGTTTCGGCAGCGAGTTTCTGCGGTCATCAAGTGAGATGTGTTCATATTTGCTTGCGCGCGCGTGACACCATGTTTGTTAATTTAGTTAGTATGCCTATGTTTACAAGTTTATACGGCCGATAGAACTACTATTCTTACTTCGTATAGCTGTCCACTAATTTGCTATCGCAATCGATGCTCCGCTTTTCGGGCGAAACTGTGACTTTTCTTTAAAATTCAAATCTCTTGACGTCAAATTTACATAACAACCGACGCAAGCATCGGGCGGTAACCCGCGGCGTTGTTTGAAGAGCCGAATCAAACGCTCTCCTTGTCTGTAGCAGGTTATTTTGTTTGCTTTGAAAGCGATTAGAATTGTCTACTTTGAGCAGTTTATTTTGTCTAAGTGGCTGACAAGAGGCGAGGAGCACGCATAAGTGGAGGAGGTTTCGGCGGGGCCGAGTCAGTGCAGTAAATGTAGATAACCGGACGAGGAGGGTGGAGCCGGCATCTGCGATTGGTCCGCTTCCTCGCGTGCGGTTGCTGTGGGGGCGGCGTACAAGGGAAGGTTAAAAATGCCGCAGAAACGGATCCTCAGCGTAGAAGAGTTGGCAGAGCGATGTCGTATATGCACCAGAAGAGCTTGATAACGCTCTACGGCCACGCAATTTTTTTTATATACGCAAGTAAATCAATGTTGTGCGGCAGCTCCGAGTAGCCAGCACCAGAATGATCAACGGGTAGCTATCTTCTGTTCATTTTGTGACGGGGCAGTCTCCGGCTATTCAGAAAAAAATTCGGTTTCGTTCAGCATATTAATGCACCTTGAAGACGTACGCGTCACTTTGACGAGGTGAGTTTTCGCGGTTTTGTAACGTCGCCTGACAGACAGGGGGAACTGGACGCAACCGAGATCTTTTCACCAGTAGCAGAGCGATGGCGAAAAAGGCGTCCAGTGAGTGAAAACTTTATTCAACATGTCTGGCGATTTGGGCGGGGTGGGGCCATAAGCACCACACCCCAGGTGACGGCCTCGAGTCCTTGGACACGGGCGGCTTACCCGGCGTGCCGGACGGCCCACAGTTGATCGGCGAGGTCGGCGCTGATCAGTGCCGGCTCCCATCACACCCCGCGGTTCGAGACTACCATGTCTACCCCGTTCGTCGAGGACTCCTGCTACCGGCGCATTCTCACAGCATGCGCTGCAGCGTCGCTCTGGCTCCGCACGCTTTACACTCGTCGGATCAATAAAGGTCGGGGCAGCAGAGGCGAAGGGTCGCCGGGCTCGGATACGTGGGTGTCTGCAGTTGCCTCCAGGCAACCGACTGTTTCTTGTTTAGTTTGGCGTGCTGTGGTGGGTATTTGCATCTGTTCAATCTGTAGCGTTGAGTGATGTCTCTGAAAGTGGTCATGCGATGCCCCCACGTCCAATCCCGCATCGCTCTCGCGGTGGGGGAGACGTTGAGATTGCTGGCGCGGGCGCCACGGCTCGACATCTAAGTCCTCGAGCCGCAGCGTGGGCCGTCTCGTTGACCGGATGCGGAGGGTCAGTGTGGACGGGTGTACATACGAGGAAATTGTCGTTCTTGCGGCAAATACTGCCGTCGTGAAAGGCGTAGAATCACAAATAATTATTTTTTTGTTTGGTCTATTCATGCATAATGAGTGTGATGTAAATAAACAGCGCAACATTTACTCATACCGTAGAACAGGAAGACACACACAAACGTGCTCATCGGTCTGTGTGAAAGTTGCGCTATTTATTTTCATCGTGCATATGTGCCAACTCTCCCAAATGTCTGCTCTTATAATCAGTGTGTACAGGTCATATCAGATGGAGAGTTTGCTCAGTGTCCGTGACGTCACGTGATAGACAGGATAACTGGGGGAGGTGGGTGCGAAAATGTCTGACCAATTGTGGAGTGCCGACAGCAGAATTGCAATAAAAACGATTTGAAATAGCTTTACGTTATATCGCCTCACGCCTCATAAAGGACGAGCAATTTAGCTGTGTTTCTCTACAAGCACGCTTTTCTACAGCGAAGGAACTGCGACTATAGAAGCGTTACAGAATGTCCGTACCAGATGTCGACGAAAGATGTACGGGTTCGCCAACGAAGCTAGTGCCATAGAATTTGACGTCGTGCCCCCTTTGTGGGAAATTTCTTAAGTTCTTTAATTAGCACTGTGACGAAGCAAGGAGGCGCTCGTCGTCGCTTGTCGTGTTTCATCAGTTGCCTACTGTTCCTCTCACTAACGACAAACGGTGCCACTACTCCGCTCCCATGGGTCCCACACTTTCAGTCTGGTACCGACGGCGGTCGAAGCGTAGTTACGATTTACGGCGAGCTAAAAGAAAATGAATGCATCCATCTCGAATTGCGACATCGATGCGTAACGTAAGAGCGAACGAGCCGACGGTTTAGCCAGAAGGATCGTGTATGCGTACCTCGCGCTTCTGCATTCCGTACGAACCGGGTAAGCGTGACTAAGCGTCACGAAACGTGATCCGACGACTCGCACTACCCGAGGCTCTAGATTAGCCCTTCCTAATTTTGCATCTGCTGCGTTGGATTCCCGCGTTGCGTGCATGCACCTGTCTTTCCACCCTGACGACCTTCCGTACACAACCTTCACCTCCGCAAATTGCCAAGGTGAAGGCTACGTAGCTTCTCTCGCCGGCTTCCGTGGCGTTTGTATTCCCAAATGTGGTTTTGCGGGCAGTCAAGAAAAATTGTGTTTTGCGCAACTTGATGGGACGAAGAGTCCGGAAAAAATGGCAGGAGAGCAATGGAGCCTGCGCGAACTTCTTCCGTACCCCGGATCGTATATTAACAAAAAGGTTCTTACCCTAGAATCATTCGTGAGAGAAATGTCTAGCCAGTCCCGATGCTGGACATATTTAGAGTAAGCAGCCAGCCAGTGGGTACGAGCACTTACGAACAAAACAAGAATTTGTGAATGTGGTTTCCCGCGTCTACTTCGCTCGCTAGTAACGGCCTGAGGTACGCGATCGCTCAGACCATCCTAATGGTAGGCGAAGGCTGAACGTGTTGCCGAAATAACGTGTACGTTGTGGAATACGCTTACGCCACTCTCGACAACAGCTCCAATGAGCGGATGGGCGTGTCAACGAAAGCGCTCGTTCGGTGCAATCTCTGTTTTCAATCAGTAACTATAAACCCACGCGTTACAAGGCAACAAGAAGAAACTCCGTATGAATTAATGTGCAAGGACGGTAACGAAAGGCAGCGGTAGCAGATACAATTCTTCCGAAGGTCCAGCACATTGTAGACCCGGAGCACCATAGGATCAAAATTAACATTTTTTTGCGATCACAGAATGAATTCGCGCGTTGAAATGCATAGAAACGCGACAACGCATCCAGAAGAAAGGCGGACGGTTTAGCTAATTTGCCCAAACTGGCAACGTTTGTTAACGTTGTTACTGGCAACGTTTGTTTAACGTTGCCAGTAATCCAGCGAAGCCTCGCTTGTTTACCTGACGCCCCCATTTCGCCCACGCCGCCCCTCGACTGACGAAAACGCGCTATGATTGCCGAGTACAGCCGAGGCGTGTCAACGAAGCGCAGTAACCGCTTCTGCCGCTGGGTGACGCTGCTTGCCACCCACTTTCTTCAGTGCAGGGGGAATGCCGAGTGGTAGTAGTGTCCTCGAATACGGAGCACGCTCATTTTCATTCATCCTGCGACGTTCCATTTCACGCTCGCTCACACTGCGACCCCTCGACTCCTCCCGTGGCGCGCTTCCTGGCGCAGCCGTCCGAACCCCCCGTCGCTGCCGTGGTGCGATTTCCGCTTACGCCTTCCCGGGGACAGTAATATCTCCGCTCTCATTCACACCGGCGGGGGGGGGCCTTGACATCCGTTGTCACGGATACTCTAGTCGCCGATGTGTGTGTGACCGGCGTCCGTCACCCCATTGTGCGTCGGAAACGGAAGTCTCCGTGTCCACACATGCCGGCTGTAGGACGACGACGACATTCCTAAGATAATTTGCGCGCTGGGTCGGAAACGCGTATGCGCCCGCCGCTTTAAGCGGTCTGTACTGTGTAAGCGCGCGCATGCGATTTGGTGAATCTTTCGCGCCGGAAATGCCGGGAACGGACGCTCGTATACCAAGGGCGACACCGCAGCGACGCTAAGAAGATGTACCGCTTGAATCGAGGCGGGGCGCGAGGGTGCTCGCGCGTAGTCACCTTCGTTAAGCGCGCGCGTACAAGCGTGAACCACGTCTATGAGTGCAGCAGCGTATACACATACACATCTCGAATAGCGGCCGCGTCCGCGCGTGTAACCGGCCTTGTACGGCACATTTATAAGCGCTTCCTATGTGGTCCGACCCGCATACGCGAACACACGCGCAGGACGTGCTATTTGTGCCGCGCATTCACGCAGTCCTTACGAAACTGCAGTGGAAGGAAGCGCAACTGTCGCAACATTCATTGTGGGCTCAGTCGTACGAATAATGTTACGGGACGCGTACACGGCAAAATAGTCCTCTCTGCAGAGTGGAGCGACACACTACGCTGCGTGGGCGTAATGATTGGCGAGCCTTCCGGAGCCGCTTCGCTTACGTGACTCGTTTCTTTATTTTTATATTATTAAGTTTAGTGTGCGCGAGGCCAGACTCGCTCCATATTGCAGAGAAGCGAGTCAATATTGCATATTGCAGAGGCAGAGGAGAGAAGGAAGAAACTGCATGCGTCGACAGCCACTAGACAATGACGCAACACTAGAGACAATGAACAAAAAAGATAGATAGATAGATAGATAGATAGATAGATAGATAGATAGATAGATAGATAGATAGATAGATAGATAGATAGATAGATAGATAGATAGATAGATAGATAGATAGATAGATAGATAGATAGATAGATAGATAGATAGATAGATAGATAGATAGATAGATAGATAGATAGATAGATAGATAGATAGATAGATAGATAGATAGATAGATAGATAGATAGATAGATAGATAGATAGATAGATAGATAGATAGATAGATAGATAGATAGATAGATAGATAGATAGATAGATAGATAGATAGATAGATAGATAGATAGATAGATAGATAGATAGATAGATAGATAGATAGATAGATAGATAGATAGATAGATAGATAGATAGATAGATAGATAGATAGATAGATAGATAGATAGATAGATAGATAGATAGATAGATAGATAGATAGATAGATAGATAGGTGTGTGTGTGTGTGTGTGTGTGTGTGTGTGTGTGTGTGTGTGTGTGTGTGTGTGTGTGTGTGTGTGTGTGTGTGTGTGTGTGTGTGTGTGTGTGTGTGTGTGTGTGTGTGTGTGTGTGTGTGTGTGTGTAAGCGAGAAAACAGGAAAAGCGAGGGGCCCGATTTTTATTAGTAACATCACAATAAGCCAACAAATTAAGACACCAAGGATAGCATAGGGGAAATTATTCGTACATATTAATTGAATTAAAGAAGTGATAACTTGATGGAAACGAAAGTGGATGAAAAACCAACTGGCCGCAGCTGGGGGCACGAACCCACGTCCACCCATTACGCGTGCGATGTTCTTACCAAATGAGCTACCGAGGCGTCTTCCCATCTACTTTTTGGGGTATTTATGTTTATCTGCTGAAACTAACCCTGGATGGATGCTATGAGCGTCCCCTTCGGAACGGGACGGTGGGTTACTCCACCGAGCTCTTGTTATTATATTGCCTAATTTCCTACATGTGTTTAATAAAAGAAAAGAAAAAAACCCACGAATAGTTTCCATCACCAAACTTTCTGCTCCCCTATTGGTAACTGTTTTTTACGCCTCCGTTGTTTGTCGTTTGCTATTTTTCTTCCACCAATCTTCCAATTGCCTCTTATTAATCTCTCTTGGGGACATGTTTGCTTTCCCCTTGCTTTCGCTAAACCCAAGGGCTTCAAGGAGGCCAGAGATGCCTACATCGACCTCTGGGTAGATATCTTCACATTCTTATGCAACGTGCTCCATCGTTTCCCTAGCTTTACCGCAGCAAGCACGTGCTTCTTCTTCCTTCTTATACCTCGTTTTATAAGTGCATGTTCTAAGGTATCCTGATCTCTCTTCGAAAACTAATGAGCTTCTTTTTGAGTTATCATAAATTGTTTCTTTCCTGATGTCGTTTTTTCTTCCTAAATAGTTACCTAAGTAGTCTTCCTAAATAGTTTATTTTCCATTGCCGCCACCCATGAAATTATCTCAGCCTCTCTTACTTTCCGCTTGACGCTCTTTGTTGCTGTGTTGCTCACCCTACTGGCCGCATACTTCCTAATAAGCTTCCTAGTTCCTTTCCTCCACTGTGAACCCATGTTTTTCCTGTACAAATACATCAACACTCTCCAAGCCCATTTACTTTATTCTGTATTCCTCAGTCGTTCTTCATAATTAATTTTACTGTGAGCTTCCCTCACTTCAAAACTTTTCCACCCTATATCATCTTGCACAGCTTCATTTATAGTCTTTTTGTGAGCGCCGAATGCGAAGCATCCCACTGGCCTTTGGTTGGCATCAATTCGTGATTGTACCGCTGACTTCAAGCAAACAGCCGCATTTCCAAATATAAGTCCTGGAACCATTACACCTTTCCACATACCCCGGAGCATCTCGTACTTATTGCATCCCCGTAGGGCTCTGTGTTTCGTTATGGCCGCATTTCTCTTCCCCTCTCCTGTTATTGTTTTTTTCATGTGTTACTATATATCTATTACATTCGTTTATCCATGTACCAATGTATTTATGTTCTTTTGCCCGAGCCCTGACCCATATAGACACTGTCTGTTCACTGTTTTCATTGAATAACATAACATCAGATTTTTTAACGCTACATTTTAGACCTAAATTTGCGCCTTCCTGTCCACAGATATTAGCTAGACGTTGCACATCACTTTGCTTTTTAGCTAGCAACACAATGTCGTCCGCATTAAACAAACGGAAGCTACTGCTTTACTACTGTGCCCGTATGTTTCTGTGAGATATTAAACCCGATATTGCTTCTTTCTAGCGTCCCTTCCATCCTTACCATGTATATCATAAACCGCAGTGGGGATAAAGGGTACCACTGTCTCAATCCCTTGTTAATATCAACTTTGTCCTTGCTATTCATTTCTTCATTCGACGCAAATTATATTTTCCAGGTAAATCTCTCTTCAAATTAAGCTGTATACCAATTGTCGCTTGAGCCTTCCTCTATCCACATAATATTCCGCAAAATGTTGCGGTCTACGTTGTCATACGCTCTGTTACGTCTCAACACCCCAAAGGCGTTAATTGGACGCTTGCCACGGGTCATACCGCCACCCATCCATCGGCGCCTATCCAGACGTCAACGCAGCGTGGACACCAACTCTTGACGGGTCCCACAAAAGGCAATCACCCCACCATTACCTGGCAGCCTGAGCGAAGGATAAAAAGGAGAGGAACAACGGTCAACCACCTGGAATTCGCAGGTTGCTTTCTTGCCACATATTCCGAACCAGTCTCTTCGGAGGCGGAGTTACTGCGGGTTGTTGCGAGCATGGGCGTGGTATCGCAACGGTTTCAACAATTGCGATTTGCTGCTAGACAGTCTTCAGATTCCCTAGTCGACGCGCCTAGGGAAGACGACGGTATTAAAAGCGGAGACTTGTCGAGCAGTGAGGACAGAGGATCCTGATGTGAACTCGGATGTTTAACGGACTTCGCATGGAGTGGGCTTCCGTAACTGGAGCCGTGTAACTAAGCCAGTAAACCCTTTTCCTTCATTTTCTACAACTTGATGTAGCAGTCGATGGGCTTGGTGGATTCCTTGCCCTAACTCCACCCTAAGCCGCAACAGCTCCTGTAACGTCTAAAAAAAGCCACATATAACGGTATCCTTTCTACTCTCGATACTTCAGTAGATTGAGTAAGAACAAATAAGTTATCATTATCATCCAGACGTTCACCGATTCTGAAGCCATCCTGAAGTTCACCCAATATGCCATTCTCCTCTACCCATGATTGCAGCTTTAATTTAATCGCCTGCATTGCTAACCTGTATATTACTGATGCAATGGTCAACGGTGTGTCTGAGTGAATTACGTCTTTTCCTCCTTACCTTTGTAAACTAAATTCTTTCTACTTTGTCGCCGACTGTCGGATATTCGCCTGTTTTTAATGCCTTTTCTACTGCTTTCCACAGAGATTCCTTACTTTTGGTTTTAGTTCATTATTCAGCCTAACGGGAACTTCGTCTAGCCCCATGACTGGGCGCTTAGGAATTTTTCCTTCGAATTTCTTCCAGTTGAAATTTGTCAATACCAGCTCCTTTTTCGTCTGGTTCTCTATCGTACTCTTTTTTTTCCTCAAATACAACCTCGTCATTGCCTTGTAAAGATTCGGCTGTTATTTTTTTTTTTTCGGATTTAATTTAATGCCGCGTCCCCTTCCAGTTTGTTTCCATCGTCGTCTAGGATATGTTGTATTGCTTCAGACTTCCTTCCTAACAAGCTTGTGTGCATCCGAAATATTCTAGGTGTGGCCTTCTTTTTCTGACGCATTTCTGACAACCAACGTTCACTTTTACGTTTCGTCTTTGCTTGAACCAGTATTTGAACCGTAGATTTTTCACCCTGGAAGTGTTAGCCTGCGCTACCACTCACAAACCTTGGCGGCGGATGTGGAACATCCTTTCTACCGCAGACGTCACGTGCACGTCATCTTTTCGGGTGAAGGCAACTGGTCAATAAACCCACACGTGCTATCCCGCGAACCATCCCGCGAACACACGCAAAATTGCCGCGCGACTGGCCGCTCGAGGCAATTTGCGTGTATTGGTGGGCTTCTTTCACGCTCGGAAAAACACTTTTATGTAGCACGTATTGACCAACAGAAAGCTGTATCGGGAGTTTTTCATATTGCTCTACAATATTCTCGTTGGCACTTTTCGTCTAAATATAATAATTAAGAAGTTGATGAATTAGTTAAGACTGATTATTTAATTAGGCGGAATGCAAGAAAAATCATCTGAATACCTCCGAGCGACGGCAAACAACATTAACTTCGTTTGATCCAGCTACGTGGCATTTGCATATATTTAATGTTTGGCTGAAATTATACACATGTCCAAGGCACATTTGGAATCTGCGTGAAGTGAAGCTTTCTTGAAGTGTTTAATTGAGTGTTATAAAACTGTTTATCTTCTGCAAAGGGTCTTGAGGTATTATACAGCGATTATGATGCCTGCCCGGAAAACTAGCAAGACGTGCAAAAACCCCACCACGTGATCTAGACAATCGCGCATTACACTGTCTCCGGGATCGGCCCACTTGGCAAGAAGCCGACCGAGCAGACGCTCCAGACCTCAAGAAAGCAGGAGTAAAAAGCTTCGATTTAATAAAAAAATTGCGCGTTTGATGGCGTGTATCTGCTGTGTAGTATAAGGATGTCTGGGTACCTTTTGCTGTTTCATTGTAATTGCGTAGAGGACAGTGTCGGCAAATGGCGTATCTGTAAATGTAGTACGCGTGACGAAAAAAAAAACGGTCATGGTCTCAACTCGAACAGTGGGTTAATTTTGTACCACGCGCACTTCCTCCCGCTCATTCACGGTCATCCTACTGAATGACTGTGAACCATCGCATACGCATAGGCCTACGTGTACAAGCCGATTCGTTACGTGAGCGCTGTGCTGTTCGTGAGCTAATCGGCAAGACAGCAACAGCGGCACCCAGTACAGCAGTAGTCACGGTGAACGAAGCCCGTTAGAAGAAAGACAGTGAATAGAAGAGCGCCTGCTATAGACAGAGCTCGGAGCATATTGGAGACAGGCATTGACTGAATTCTTCGAATGTTGCCCTCATTAACGCCTCAGCTGTTGTTTGCTTTGCGGGATGTTTTGTGACATTGCGAACTCTGTGTGTAATTCCACTGGCATATGACAGCGCGACAGACGAAATGCGGAGAAAAGAAAACCACAGGACTAGCGCTGACTACAGACTGAAATTTTATGTCAATCCCATGGAATATACGTACATCTCAGAGCGTGCGCAGAAAAGACCGGTGTGAAAAAAAGAATAAGCATATTAACACACTTTTAAGTGCTCAGCTTTCTTAGAATGCAAGGGCAGTGCTTTCTGCATACCGGTTCTTTCTGCTCACGCTCTGAGATGTATGCATATTCCATGGAGTTGGCATTAAAATTTCAGTTGCAAGTCAGCGCTCGTCCTGCGGTTTTCTTCTGCGCTTTGTCTGTCGCGCTGTCATACCAATGGAGCCGTACCAACTAGGCCAGCTTTCCACCTTCCTGCATATAATGTAGATACGTCCACTTTTTTTTTCCTTGTTGTTGTTGTTGTTTCTCTCAGGCTCCATCTACTTTATTCTACGTTGTCCGGTTCTTGTTGTTCATGATGATGACGACGATGTTAGCATTTTCTTTGAAACAGGGCGGTGACACATGCCACCCGCCGAGCTAGTTTCCTTTTTTAAATCCTTGTCGCAATTCCATCTTCAAATGTATTTCATCGTTTCGTGCCACGGGGTTATTCCATCATTTTCATGCTGTCATCATTAAATCGTGATTATGCCGCCGTCGTCATTCCGTCGTCGTCCCACAGTCGTCGTCATACCTTCGTTTTAAACCGTCGTCGTGATGCCATCGTGGTCATTCCAGCTTCATTATCCGATCTTTGTCATATCGTTGTCGTCACGCCATGGTCGCCGTACCATCGTGATCATTTAGATGCAGCAGTGTCCTCAGTTCTTGTGTCCAACACAGCAGTCAAAACATTGACAGTAGGCCATTGTCAGTTGAAATGATTTTCACATCTCGCCGACAGAAGACATCGCAGCTGAAGGCGACGAAGGGACTACTTCGGTTTTTGAAAGAGACGGGCTTGGTCAAGCGGCTGTGATAGTGATGTCACGTACCACGCAAGAGTGACGGACTGTAACTGACGATGTGTGTGTTGTGCTACGTGCTCTCTCTCTCTCTCTCTCTCTCTCTCTCTCTCTCTCTCTCTCTCTCTCTCTCTCTCTCTCTCTCTCTCTCTCTCACCCCTCCCCATTTTTAATCCCCCATGCCCTCCCCCATCCTGCTCCCATGTGTAGGGTAGCAAACCGGTTGAGCTAAACTGGTTAACCTCCCTGCCTTTCCTTCTGTACTTTTTCGTTCCTTCCTTGAAGTTCTGCGATCGTCGTCATAAACAGAAGGCGCAACGCCGATAGACACCCATGCTCCGTACAAGAAGTGATTGGACCCTAGTCGCGCCCTAGTAGTATTAGAAACTTTATTTCTCTTAGAGGTATTGGACAGTGGGCCGGTCCCTCAGTACAGGCCTCCACTGGTCTCCGCGGCTCGCTGGGCTTGATCGAGATAACAAACAAGGATTATCCCTGAAGGCTCTTCGAGATGTCCTCGTAGACAGTGAATTGATAACTTCATTGTGAACAGTAGTTAGTGCGCATTGTAATGCAATTGGTATTCCAGATACTTCAAGCACATTAAGATTAATTAAATTATGGGGTTTTACGTTCCAAGACCACGATCTGATTGTGAGGCCCGCCGTAGTAGGGGACTCCGAAAATGTCGACCACCCAGGGTTCTTTAACGTGCACCTAAATCTAAGTACACGGGTGTTTTCGCATTTCGCCCCCATCGAAATGCGGACGCCGTGGCCGGGATTCGATCTCGCGACCTCGTGCTTAGCAGCCCAACACCAAAGTCACTAAGCAACCACGGCGGGTACTTCAGGCACATCTATCTATCTATCTATCTATCTATCTATCTATCTATCTATCTATCTATCTATCTATCTATCTATCTATCTATCTATCTATCTATCTATCTATCTATCTATCTATCTATGTATGTATGTATGTATGTATGTATGTATGTATGTATGTATGTATGTATGTATGTATGTATGTATGTATGTATGTATGTATGTATGTATGTATGTATGTATGTATGTATGTGCCTGTCTCGAACCGTATTCCCGCCAGTTACCCAACTTTTATATTACCTTGGGCCACTAGCTTATCCCTCGTAATCATTCTGTCTTCATTCAATTGTGATTATGCCGCCGTTGTCATGTCATCGTCGTCAGTGCGCTTCCGTCATACAGTCGTCATCATGCATTCGTTGTCGTACCGTCGTCGTCATCCGATTCTCGTCGTACCGTCGTCTTCACGCCATCGTGCCTCGAGCGGTCAGTCGCGCAGCAATCTTTTGTGTACTCGCGGGCTTCTTTCATGTTAGGAAAAACGGTTATATGTAGCAATTATTGAGCAAGAGAACGCTGTATCGGTATAGAATGTGTAAGCGCGATTGAACGAGGACGTAGAAAGAAACAGATACACAGAGACAGCGCTGCTTTCAACTATGGAATTTGTTTTCGCATTCATCGGTAAACCGAACGAGCGGAAACAAACGAGACAAGAAAGAACTATCGGTAGTGCATGTCGACGAAGCATATATACGTGTCTTAGTCATGGTCAAAACATACACTGCAATAGTTACAACGATAAACCGAGGAATCGTATCCCTTTTTCAAATAGCGACACTGATGGCTTGCTCACGCACCTTTCCTCTCATTTTTCAATTTCCAAGGACTCCACGATCTCCCTTGTCATCCTGCTATGAGTCCTATACAAAATAGAAGTGCTTTCAAACATGAGTTTCCAGGGACAATCTCGGCAATGAATGCCCAAATGGCCCGAGACTACTCTAGTAACATTATAGTGATGCTCTTTTAGTCTCTCATTGATGCATCTGCCAGTTTGACCAACATACGTTCTTCCGCATGTTCTTCCATTCTATCGTACATTCAAACCAACTAGCCCGCCAACCTGTTTTAACCAAACTGTATCGGGAGCTTTTCATCTTTCTCTACAATATTCTCATTGACATTTTTCATCTTATTATAATATTTGATAAGTTGATTCAATAATTAAGATTAATTATGTAATCAGGCAGAATGCAAAAAATAATCAGAGTGATCTCCAAGCGGTAGCAAGGAGGAGGAAGTAAACTTTATTGCCCTAGAAAGAGTAATTCAGCGGTCGGGCCGGATGTCTTCATCTTCTATTGGTTGATGCCGATCTCCGGCCTGCATGGTTGGCGCCCCTATTCCAGGGCACCACTGAGCGTGGCTGCTCGTCGGGCATGATCCACCAGCCTCCGTTGGAGGCTAGAGTCGCCGCTGGAGAGCACGCTCTCCCACTGCTCCGCACTCGGATTTTCTATTTTGTGGAATGCCTTATTCGTATTGCACTGTTCTGTCCAACTACGTGGCATTTGCAAATCCATTTAGAATTTGGCTCAAGTTACGTGGGAAACCCGGTATAAGCAGGCCGCAGAGAGGCCATTCTGGCCCGAGATTTGTCATAGGCCCTCCCGAAGTGAGGCGCACCGCAAAGCAGCACGAGTAACGCAAATGTAAATCAGTGATGAAGTCTAGGAGATCAGTCATCGATCGGCGGTGGCATTCGCAATTTGTTTACGCTTCCGTCAGGCGCAGATTTGCATACCCAGTATATGCCCCTAACGTTATCTGTCAAAGCCTCTGTTGTGAGAAAAGCGCACTTATTTCGAAACTGAGGTGCGACGACTTCGTTGTCGGGCATGCCAAAGGCGCGCACGTTGTCTGACCGCTTTGTCTCGTTCGAGGACCGGGGACTGCCTTGATGTGTTTTCCGTACACTACATTATTGATCGGTGGCGTCAGTTTTGTCTGGATGCGCGTTTTCTTCTGTCTCGTATTTCTTATCGCAGGTGATTTGCGTACGCTGAACCCGAAGCGTCACACCTTGCGGGTTGTACAGCGGCCACTGCTTGTCGGGGCCTCCCCGCATTCAGACTTTTGCTCTTGCCTCCAGTTCGAATGTCGCGTCGCGATATCATTGACGTCGTCGCGTGCCATGTGTCGCCAGGTGTCGAACGTCATGGCGGTATGATACGTCTTCGTACAGGAAGACAATGCAAGGGAGAGAGACTGCAAAGGAAAGAGGGAGAGAGATAGAGAAAGAAAGCTTAGGGATGCGAGAGAATGTCTGTGTCGGCAAAGAGTAGCGCAGAGCAAATATCTCAAGCGCGCACTACTCCAGCTTTTTCCATGGAGGGATTGGAACCGCATCAAACGGCCGCGGCGAATTCAATCGAATGCCACGCGACGCGTTATCTGCTCCGATTAGATTACGCCGAAAACGACGGATCTTAGAAAATCGCGTAATGGCGGAGACGATGGAGGCTCCTCGGTCTCCTGTGTTTCTGTGATTGCGGACAGTGAACGAGACAGACACAGATACAACAAGAGATTGCCGACAGGGCGAGTCCGCTTCCCGCGCATGTGAGTGCGGAATGTTTATCGTTATCTCTAGAACAAAGGCATTGAAGGACCCTGCTAGAGCGGTGCTTCGGTGCCAAATATTTGCCGCAATGCCCATCGTACCAGTCAGGCCCGAATCCAGGGTTTTTTTTCTAGGAAGGGGTTATCGCGGATGATGATGCTGATAACCGTACGGTTGCTTAATCAATAATAATAATAATAATAATAATAATAATAATAATAATAATGATGATGATGATGATGATGATGATGATGATGATGATGATGATGATGATGATGATGATGATGATGATGATGATGATGATGACATTTCGCATCCAAGTAAGTGTTCTAAGACATTTATTTTTTAAACAAGAAGCGTTGGCATTCAAGCGTACTTCTGTGCTTTCCTTCTGTGCTGGTCCCGAGGCAACTGGTTTGCTGAGGTATACAGAGGCAGCAGTAATGCAGCTCTAGTCAGTGCTGTAGTCAGTCAGTGTTGCCTGGAGATAGAGGGAGTAAATATATATTAAATTTATAAGTGTGCAGCCCAGCTTTCTGCGGATCCGATTGTGAAGGCCAGTAGCTAATATAATCACCGTCAAACGGGACTGAAAACAAATAAAGCGCATTAGGGCTAACTTGCGACGCTATAGGCGCACTTTCATTTAACCAAAACACAACTTACTCGCGACATCAATATGAAT
This sequence comes from Dermacentor andersoni, assembly GCF_023375885.2. Taxonomy (NCBI): domain Eukaryota; kingdom Metazoa; phylum Arthropoda; class Arachnida; order Ixodida; family Ixodidae; genus Dermacentor; species Dermacentor andersoni. The sequence continues at coordinate 160,256,988 of NC_092815.1, read as the reverse complement.
ATAACATTGTGTTAAGCCTCACAGCGATGCCGGGCTTTTCAATGAGTTCACTAGTGACACTTCATCTGAGACGTACGCTGACACGCAGACAAGCATGGCATTGCACGCTCATCGGTGAATGTGGCCACTCTACTCGCACAAAGCGTACGTCCATGCTCAAATGAACAGGTACATTTGGTAGCTCTACCAATCGCGCGCTCGCGTGCGTTCTGCAAACACTATATACGCACGATACAGGTATGCCGGAAGGGCAGCTACCAGCGTTCCAATGGTCATGCAGTGCGTGGTATACTAGCTGTATACCATTCTTCTTCATCGATGGGCACGCATATTTCGAGGTGTCTGTCGCGGTGAAGCATGAAGACACATGAAGTGACCCTCGTTCCTTCGTTTTTAGCTACAGCGCGCGCAAGGGACGACCGTCAAAAGCAATAGTAACTCACGGAAACACTAACTCGTAGCTTCAACAGTACATGTGCGCAGTACAGAGAGCTTTAAGAAGCAGCGCACAGAAGTAATGAGAAAGGTATGAATAAGCTTTTATTTAGCAGGCACTTGTTCTCTGCTACATAGTGGGAAGCTCCCTTAGCCCAGGAAACCTCGGCGCCGAGCCGTCCTGCTGGTCATTCGGGTGGGTGCTTGTCAGCTGGTGCTCCCACTGTTCGATTCGATGGAGGGTTAGAAGTCGGGTGGTAAGGCTTTGACGTGTGGGCATTCCCACATCATAGAGGATAGTGTACAGGGCGCTGCGCATAGTTTGTATTGGTATTCATATTGTGCAAGGAACATGGCGTGTAGGAGGGTTTCGTGTGGATATGCGTTGGTCTGCGGTCGCCTGAGCGTAACTGTTTCTTCTCGAGTAAGGGTGGGGTGTGGCAATGGGTAATGTCGGTGGTTTAGACGACAGTGACTTACGATGTCTGTGCGGCACTGTGTAACTGGGCCTAACGAGTTAGTGACATTTTTTTCTTTGCCGTGCATTCAGCCAACGAAAAAAACGAAGAAAAAAACGAAGACTTTCTCTGGCAGCAGGTAGGGGGAAAGACAGTTGGTAACTGCACATGCAAATATAGTTACACTAGTGCACAGTATGCTTCAAAAGTTTGCGGGACACGTGAGCTACGAAAAATTGCAATTCCCGCAACGCCCGAGCCCATATAGCTTCGAATTCAATTTATTATGTAGACATTGTGAGCTACGCAGGGATCTCCAAAAATCTAGAAATGCCGTGGTCTTAACACATGGCACAAATTTACATTTGCCATGACTCGGCCACGTCTCGCAAGCTTTTGTTAGACCTATTCGGCTACCATTGATCACCGTCACGAGGGCTCCTTGGTCGTGCGAGTACTCGGGTAAAGCCAGGCTCTCCCTCGATGTACGCGCCCAATGTCCCTTTAATTAAGCCACACTGACCTGGACCGCTGCACAATGAACATTGAGAGGACACCAATTCGCCAACTAGTAGTAGAAAACAGTTATTGCAGAAAATAGCACGAGCGATCTTCAAGTTGGTCGCGGGCCCTATTCTAGGGCTCCGCTGGCTCGAACTCTGCGGCTTGCCTGGAGTGTGGCAGCCCTCTGGGCTGCTTTCTCCGAACTGGAGATCGAGGCCTCGCATCCCTCTCGCGTTGTGCTTTCGTGAGTGTTGTCTTGAGGAGCCTTGGCGCATTCCCATGTCATGTGGTCCGGCATGGGCTCGGCCCCGAACCACGGGCACTCATCTGGATATCTCTCTTTGTCTATTTTGTGCAGGAGATGTAAGTGTGGGTTAGTTTTAGTTTGCAACCCCCTCCAAATGCCATGTTCAATTGTCTGTCCCGTAGTGACCCTTGTTCCGACGCCACCACTCGCGCCTTCAAAGAACTCGGGTCACGAGCACGAACAGGCCCGCGCGGCGCGCAAGCGCAGAAAATGGGTGGAAAAAGTAGAGTCGTACCTCTCCGTTCGTTTCTCGCGTGCTTCAGATAACGGTTTCTCCTCCTCCCTTTCTTCCTACCCCCCCCCCTACCCCCTGTGTGTACCTTCCTCCCATTCTTTCGCGGCTCGCTCTTTCGATTCGAGTCGAGGAGCCAGAGCTGCTCGACAAACACATAACGACATCTTTTTTGCGGGACAGGTACACAAGCGCCGAGATATACGCCCTCTCCGCGCACGCATGAACGGCGACTGATTGCGGCTGCGGTTTGCAACACGTCTCCCTTCGGGAGTCGGGCACGCAAAAGAAAGAGCAGAAAAGAACAGAAGAAAGGAAAGAAGGACAGTGTGTCTGTCTACGGAAGGACCTGAGCTCAGCAGTGTAACCTCGGTGGAAAGGGAATCGAGCGAAAGGTATATAGGACGCGATGCGACAGGCTCCTCTCGCTCCGTTCCCCTGTACGTGCATCTGCGGGACAAGTGCCGCGGCTCGTGTAAAGTGGTGCTGCAGTATAAGCTCGAAGCCGTTTACCGTGGTGGAATCCGCTCTCCGCGGGCACGTTGCCTTTGTCTTTTGCTCGGTCGGCGGTTGGAAAGCCATCGACAACATCGCCGGGGCTTCGGATCGGCCGTGGCTCTCGCACGGTGGTGAGGTCAGCGGACCCTTGTGCTCGCGTGTACGCACCGGTCGGATTGAGAAGGACGGACGACGCATAGCGTGTGCCTCGGATTCCTTCGGCGCCCGGAATGGTGATGGCCAAGGCGCTTCTTGAGCCTCCGACCTCCCAGTGGGTTCTGTCCAACAGGTCAGTGACTCCGTGCATAGCGAGTATGCGGTCGCTCTTTTGACCGCTACGATGTTTTTTTTTTTTCTTCTTCTTTCGCGTGTGAGTCGCCTTTGGTTGCGGCGCAAGTTGATCGACAATTTCCGTCGATGTAGGCAGCTATTAAACTATTTCAGTGCTCGAAAACTTAGACCGTAGCGCTGTAACTGCACAATTAAGCGTTGTAGCTATTCATTCGTTGTTGGAAAAGAGGAATTCATTCGTACCCACGGGTGAGGAACAATTAAGTTACTCTCGCGAGCCTTTTCCAATTGTTTCTCCGGTATTCCATTGGACTTTACTATTATTAATAATTTCTTATTCTCTGAAGGCTACCTGACGCAGCTTTAATCGCGATCTCTTGCTTACCTTAGCTCCATGGTAACACATCTAACTGCTTCCATTTTTTTTTTTTTTTTTTTGTATAGGCTACTCGACGCAGCCTCCACTTTTGACTCTTCATTTTTATAAATCTATCTTTCTCGCCCACAAATTTGTTCAGCGGTTGCAATTAAAGATCGTCATAGTTTTCGGTAAAAAAAAACAGCAGCCACGTTGTCTCTGTTGATGAAGGTCTACAATCTTTGTATCGTGTTGTCGAGGAATAAGTGGCGGACTACGTCTCAACGCAACTGCTTGTGCGAAGACGTCCCTGATCCTAACACATTAGAACGTCAGTGCGCGGGTAGCTCTATATTACAACGGCGTTCCATGGTACCACCCCTCTCCGTGGCCGGGTGCCGCATCTATGTCAATACGCATCGCTGAGCAGCAGTAAAATGTATAAACCGCCGTGGCAACTCGGCGAGCGTGTTTCTGCGCAATCCCCTTAAATTTGCGAGGCAAACTTAGTGATTCAATCTCCTCTTCACTTAGAGTGGAGTGACTCTTTAAGCAAAGCAATTCACCGTTTCTCACTGTTCAATTTAAAAAATAAAGAAAGACATAAGGGCCGTGACACCGCACGTTACATTGGTCTTTAATATGATTTTCTGAAGGAAAGAAACTTTTCAGACCCCATATGACATGCGTGTTATCTGATTTACTGTAATCGAACAAGTAATGTCGCTGATGCTAACTTTTCCTCAAGGTCACTTGCCTTCTCGGAGCAGCAACAAAAACAAATTCTCTGTCGAAGCGTTGGCTCCAAAGACATCACTTTCCAACCACTGTTAATCTCTTCAAGCCTCCATTGTTCCGGGATCTTCCGTGTTGTTTGAATTTTGTTTTCTGACAAGTGAAGGTCACCATAATTTATTTATTTTTTCAGTAGAGTAGGAATGTAGCGTCGTCCTCGTCGTCCCCCTCCTTATATACCGTAGTCCCCGTCCTCATCCTGAATTAGTTAGAAGGATTCAAATTCGGGCGAGTTGGTTATTCATGTTACTACTGCGCGAAAGGAAACTGGGACAAGGGAGGCAGCAGACAAGAGCAGACTCGCAACTGGTTTGCTCGAAAAGTTGCTACAAATAAATAGTTGACCAAGGTACACATGTCATCATATCTAAGGCGGAATGAACAGGCAAACAAAGACAATGTTCTACTTCACAAAACAGTATTTTCCATGCGTCGGAATTCCACGTATCGCGCTACACGGATATCACGATTTCTGATCTATGAGTGCTATTGACGGTTGGCTTATGCATTCGTGTTTCCGCTTTCTGTTACAGAAGGCTACCGCTATCTCGCGGTCCAATTGTTCCCTTGCCCTTATGAGGATCCGTGCTGGGAAACCCTGAGTCGCATCCGCACTCTCGGCGATGCACAGCCAGTCCCCGCTCCCATTTCCCTTGTCCCCGTTTTTCTTCGCGCAGTAATAGCGTGAATCATCCTGAATGCTAGGATTCGGTTTGCCGGACGCTCATACGCGAGGCTACTCGGTCGAGCGTGAAGTTAGGCGTGACTTGTGTACAAACCGCGACGGAGACAACCAGCGAACAGCTGTAGGAACGTCACTGATGAATGCAGCTCACAATGGGTGCTCGAGTGTTTGCAGACCTATGTGACTCACCTTTTTAGTGAGTGGAAGGGCTAGGGGGAGAGCAGCTGGAACAGCCCGCCGCGAAGTAGCGCAGACCTCGTCCCATTTGCTCGTATTTCTTGCTCCGTCATTTTGCAGCTTATTTCAGCCGAATTCGCCCCACATATTTCTCTCGCTTTGTAGCGTGTGCTTCGTCCCTCAGTTAGAGTGTGTCATGTAGCGTTTTACTGGTCTTACTAAGTGCCAAACCAGGCCTCCGGCTTCTATTAAAGTCGTAATCTCTTTTCCTTGAAATGGGACAACTTAAACTGGGAAATCTGGTCGTGCGTCCCTAAAGAGGACACACACACACACACACACACACACACACACACACACACACACACACACACACACACACACACACACACACACACACACACACACACACACACACACACACACACACACACACACACACACACACACACACACACACACACACACACACACACACACACGCACGCACGCACGCACACACGCACACACACGCACGCACGCACACACACCCACACACGCACACGCACACACGCACGCACACACACACACGCACACACACACACACACGCACGCGTGCACACACACGCGCACACACACACAAACGCACGCGCGCCAACACGCACACACACACACGCACGCACGCACACACACACACGCACACGTACACACGCACACACACACACACGCACACACACACACACACACACACACACACGCACACGCGCGCGCGTAGTCCATGTCCTGTCTTGACGAGCGTAGTATAGTTGTCGTCTCTTATCTGTCGTTTCAACTCCTCAAGGACGGATCAGATATTTCCACCATTGTTTTCCCTTTTCGGTTACCTGCCAGTAGTTCGAAAATGATCAGCCGCGTCTCCTCACGCGAGCACTACTCTTACAAAAGATGCCAAAAATCCTCCAGACTGCAGTGACATTTGAACTGCTTTAACCCACACTTACGAAGAATCGCCACGCTTCTTCTGAAAGCTTTCACAGAACTCCAGTACTACTTGAAGAAAATCCGGAAGCTCCTGGACAAAGATATTTCTGCGCTTTTCGAAAAAGCGCGCAGCGCCCACGGAGCAGCAGGCGTGAGCTGTCCAGGACATTTGAGACGCGCTCAGTAAGCGAGCCCTCAGCGAGGTGGTCTTTGATGAGTTCGCCTGTATACTCCCGGCGCGTCTTCTAGCACCCTTGTTGCCCGAACCCGTGAACCCCCGAGGAGACAGCACGCTCAGCGAATCAGAGAACGCCGGTGGAGCGATGGAAGGGCGCACTGCGGTGCGCGCGCACCAACGTTGCACGCGTTTTTGCACGAGACGAACCCGAAGTAAAATCGTTTGTGCTAAAACGCTCAGGTGTGAGCCAGTGCCCAGCGAAAGTGTTATCAAACCGCTTGCGCGAGGCGTTGCGTAGTGGTTCGAGCCTTCGTCTTGGAAGCGGGTAGTTGCTGGTTCCATGTTATACTGTACACCTGCTGCAATTTCTTTGTTCAATGCGAAGCGTTCTTTGCCTCATTCTAGGCACTCTGTGGTGAATAGGTATACACATATAGGTTCCCGTACTGCCATAGTTTTAAAATGAATGAGAGGCCGACGTTGGAATCGAACCTCTGCTCTCGAGCTTAGCAGCCCGGTGCAGCTCGTGCGCACACTTTCGCCGTTCCAAAGCCTTCGAAGCGTTTGATGCTTCTTCGTGGTTTTGGAGAGGGAAAATACGCTCAGTTCTGCAGCCCATATGGGAGCACGGCGCAGCGTAATGGGGAATGGGGGCGGGGAAAGAAAGATGAGAGGATAGAGGGGGAAAGGGAGAGTTGGTTTCTGGCAGCAGACGTCAGCATCATCTAGGGGCGATGGCCGGCGCTCGGGCAGAGGCCGTGCGAGGCCGGAGTCTAGTGGCGATCTAGGAGCCCGTTTGTGTACACATATTCAAGCAGGCTTGCCAGTGCTGGGAGGTGGTAGCGGGCCGGGAAGAGCAGGTGTGTCTCTGAGGTAGCCGGAAGTCCATACCGTCGGTAGGTGGCAGTGACTGGAGCGCGCTCCTGTGCTAGTGCAGGACAGGTGCAGAGTAGGTGCTCGAGGGTCTCGGCGTCGCCGCACCTTCTGCAGGCCGGCGAGGCGATGCGTCCCTTGGCATGGAGCCTAGCTGCCGTCCACACGGAGCCCGTGCGCAGACGGAGTGTGGAACGGTCCCGTCGCGAGAGGCCGTTCTCAGGGAGGAGTTTTGGGGCGCGGTTGGTAGCTACCCTGCTGTCCGGATGGCTGGATATGAGCAGCTGTTTGAGTCTCTGCCTGGAGAAATCCGATGCTGCGACTGCTCTGGTGAGTGGAACGGTCGGGTGGTGGGCGGCCTTAGCAAGGACATCCGCCTCCTCGTTTCCAGCGATTCCTACGTGGGAAGGCAGCCAGTGGAAGGAGATGGCTACCCCCACTGCAGAGAGGGCCGAGATTTTTGCTCTCAGGAGGGTCTCAGTGACTCCGTGTCGATGGTGATCGGAGAGGGCCTGGAGAGCCGGTCGTGAGTCACTTAGCACCGCCACTGGTTTTGTCGGGGGGTCCTCAGCCAGGAGGTCTGCAGCCAGGTGGAGTCCCGCCAGCTCAGCTGCTGTGGAGCTCGCGCGAAAAGGAAGTCGGCACTGCCTGCTCCTGCCCTCAGATGGGATGGCACATGCCGCTGCTGCGGAGCCGTTGGAGAGCACGGAGCCATCCGTGTACACGAGCAGCCTGCCGTCCAGCTCTTCCAGGAGTTTGGCAGTAGCTGCCTGTTGTAGTGCTGCTGCTGGCGTCCGGCGCTTTGATGCTCCATTCAGGGATAGGTGCACCTCTGGAGGCTTCTCGTGTGGCGGAGGTGTGACCATGGGCACTGGTCGCTGTACAATCAGCTCGTCGTAGAGCTGACAGAGGCCCCCCATGCGAGATAGTGGTTGGTTCCGCAGTCGGCAGAGCAGAGCCCCACCATCTGGAGCACGGTGCAGACGGTCAATGTGCCCTAGGGCACGTTGGAGCATGTGCAGCGACAGTGGCCATTCGCCAGCCTCAGCCAGTGTGGCAGCAATTCGAGAGTGCTTGGGGAGCCCGAGGATGCTCCTAACTGCACTCCTGTGCAGTCTCTCGAGTTGTTGCTTCCTGGCTGGAGATAGTAGAACCAGCGGCAGGGCATATAGCAGGATGGATGTGGCCGCCGCTTGGTTCATCCGCAGCGCCCACTTGACGGTGCAGCCCCGACCACACTGCTGCATCCTGCTCACTGCCCCCTGGACTCGCGTCCCATGCCACTCTCTCGTCTGCTTTCCTCGCGAGACCTTTCGCTTTTGAGGTGCTCTGTGAGAATGCACTGTCTTGAATATCGGCCCAAAGTCCTCAGTACTTTCCTTGTATCAGCTTATACGCTATACCTAGAAACTGGGCCACGTTGTAAAGCTTTCGTGATAGGCCCAGGTTAATGAGGTTTCAGCATTTATTCGCCGCTACAAATGCCACCGCCGTTTTAACGTGGATCACGTAACGCAGATTGTGTAACAGTCATTTAGTCGCAGGTCACGTCACGTTCCGCGTTTCTCTCGTTGACACCCGTTCGCGGTTCTTACGCAGAACCCAACAATCGGTGTGCCTGAATTCGCGCCGAATGGCCGCAGTAGACGCCGTTGACGTCATACGATCGCTGTCAGCGTGGTCGTCGTCTTCAAGCGATCGTCCCACACGATAGCGTCGCACACGCAACTATTCGATTTACACAAACACGTCGGTCCACTTTGCAACAATTTGCGGAAGCCGCTAGATAGCCAGCCACCTTCAAAATACTACGTGTAACATCGATTCCCGCAGTGCGTTTCGATTTGCAGACTTGTTATTTTTTTATTTTAGTATGAAAGGACTCTTCAGTACTAAAGCACAAGAAGAACAAATGAACAGGATTTGTCTATTCCATGGTTCATAATTGATGCTCACATTAAAAAACATTTTGGTAGCCCATAGTAGGTGTATGTAGATGTTTAACTATAAGAGCTTTGGACTGATTGCAACACAGAAAGAGATAGATATAAATGAGGTGCGACAAACAAGGATGTTAGCCGGAAGACTGACATCCAATTTGCTATAGACAGTCTATGAGCTTATGAGCTCACCTTTAATTGACAATTGGCAGGTATCGACGAAGGAGGAAAAAGAAATAGATACAATATTTGCGTACGCAATTTGCAGAACAGCCTAAACCCGTCTCCACATATTTTTAAACGAACACGGCCGCTCTTTGCCAACGACTCTGCCCTTGGTGAACAGTCTAAGGCGCCCTTTGGCAACGGCGTGCAGCGGCCAAAGTTGTTGAACCAGCGGGAGGTGTTATTCTCTGCGCATGGGGCGCTTGCTTGCCAAAGCGAAGGCTGCAGGCGAGACGCGGTGACCCTGACCTCGCGACGTCGAGGACGGGCGACCAAGTGGCAGTGCAGAGTCTCCTGATACGGCGACCCAATTTGCATCCCGTCCTTGTGTATGGGCAGCCTCCCGCACTTGCCCCATTCTATCCGGGGGTGTCTCCTTTCATCTCGGGAGAAACGAAGGATGCGCTTTCGCGCTTCGTCGCGCGACCGCCGCTGCGTTCGAGTGGTGCCCCGTTGGGCCACCCGGCCCGTGAGGACAGAGCGAACTCGAAAAAGCGGAGGTCACTCGGGAAGGTCGCGCGCAGCTTCTGTAAGGCACTCAATTTTACGATTGACTGGGACAGACCGAGATTGACCTCGACAAAGAGGGAGAAAAAGGGATGGTGACAAATGAGGTTGTTTTGACGAATAACCGAAGACGTAGAACGCACGACAGCCAGGGCATCCTCTCTCGGGGACCCCGCCTCTAGCCAACGCACACCTGTGCCGTAGCTCCGTTGTAGCCTTTGTAAACTGCGGTCCGCTGCCACATTGTCGAAGAATATACCGCCTACATCTCCAAGTTTTCGTGTACAACGTGCCGTCGCTATGCTTTCCTGATCCTGATGGTATGTCCGATATTATACCGCAGTCCGAAGACCAAGGAGGCCGGCTTTGTGCAACGTTCAAATGTGTTGAAAGAGCCGGAGAAATATTCGGGTAACGTTGCAGATTTTTGCCTGCTGCAGGTCGGTTCGGGTGCCTTGATTGAGGTCGGCGAAGTCCCCCAGCAAGTCGCGCGCATTGTTTGATCTGCAACAGACAGATGCTTAGTTGCACTGAGAGGTCAGACTCCCTAATTCTGATAAAGTGGGAGCCTTTTTGAGCAAGGATTCCGCGACAATGCTACGATAAGTGACGACGCCGTGAGCAGCCGTGACTGTTCAGGGACGCACTGCGTCTAAGCCTACCATAAAGGAAAATCGAACGTGCACTTGGTCGAACCTCGGTTTTCTGTTGACGAAGAATTAACAGTGCGTTCAGAAAATTTTACCTTGTTTCGCGAACTCCGCCTTGGTACGCGAACTTCGTATCGTGCTCACCGAAATCGTTCTTGTGACGCTGGGATGACGTTAATTTTTTAGCATTAACTTTGTTAATGATAACGTTTTCTCACTATTGATTTTTAGCTCGAAATATGTTTGGTATTTGATGCACCAGTTCAAGAAGAAACAAGCAATATTAGCAACGCTAAAAATTTGAAAGAAACGCCGTGAGTGGAATTGCATCTGTTATTTCGCGCATGAGCAACAGAAGACCCTTGTCGAGGAACTTTCTGCTGAGGGTGAGAGCGAGAAGGTTAGCGTCAATGGCATCAGATCTGGCCTCGAAAGATGGAATGAGTGCCAGGACTCTCTTGAAGAGCGCCACTCCAACTTAACTGTAACCAACAGAATGCTGAACTTGATGAATGCACAACTTGATCTATCATTTCTGGAGTACTGTGCACATTGGAAAGCATAGGAAAAAAAAAGAAGAAAACAAAACAAAGGAACAAGTCGAATCGAACAAATTTTTGGCCACAACTGAACCTGCACCTAAGCGACAGAGAGAGGAGCGAGCCCCTCAAGGAAATTTTTATGAAATGCTTGTTTTAAGGCGAAAGCCTTAGACGGCTCATGCGACAAATAAATCCGATGTCCGGCGTCACGCCGTCCGGCGTTATGGCACCAAAATTCCTGGGGAGTCGAACTCTGCAGCTTTTGTGGTAATTAAGGCACTCGAACCCACAACCTTTGGTGGGAGAAACGAGTAATAGGAACTAAAAACGCATTAGAATGAAAATTTCAAGTAATGTAATGAAGGTGTCGTGAGCGGGCGCGCCTTCATGAACTTTAGCGTATGCCAAAGTGACATTTTATTTGAGTTCCTTGAACCAGTATATATATATATATATATATATATATATATATATATATATATATATATATATATATATATATGGTGTGAGCATTATATTACCCCTTCATTTTCTTCATCATCATGGCCAGCGTCAGTTTCTTCAGCGCGCGAGCTGCGAAATAAACCGCTGAGGCTTAACAGCTGTCTCGCAATGTATATATATAGGCACGAAAGATACAAAGTATGTGAAAATACCGCAGAATAGGTGACCTCTCTGGCGTCATTAGCGCAATTTAAAAAAAAGAAAAATTTGACATTCACTATCACCGTAAAGTCCCCCCACCCTTCCTCTCGCCTTCCCCTTATTTCTAGCACAATAAACGCGGATAACATTTTTAAAGACCCGTCTGCTAGTTCAGCATTTTACAGCGTTTCTGTTTCATGTGCCAACTATGGCTGCATTTATTCTTTTTTTAACAGTGTTTTCTTATTACTGCTTATCGGGCCTTTCGGCTTCCTTTGTTCTCCTTCACTATATATATATATATATCATGTACAGTACCAAAGAAAGAAAAGCCTGCTGCTTAATAAGCCTGATGTTTATATTTCAAAAGGCAGGCGAAACTTAACACTGATTCACATTGTGTCTTCATTGTCGGAATAACAAAGTGCAAAATTCTTCCGTTCGCAGGGTTTCGTGTGTAGCTTTGTTAAATTCTCACCAACTGTGCTTCAAATCGCGGCTAGTTATCACGTACCCTTCAGTCATAATTCGTCACGCCCGCTTGGAAAACTAGAGCACCTACGTGCACGATCGTGTCACTTATGGGGCGATTTACATATAGTACACAAAGGGCAGTTCTGCACGAGCCATGTGATTTGAATCGATAATGACCAACATGTAGAGCTGCAGCCGTCGATGAAGGTCAAATTTCGCTATATGCGCCTTCGATGTAACGAGTTTTGGCTGTATCCTCCGCATATTCCGCGTTGATTGGTGCCCCGGTCTTCCGCAGTGCGCTGTCCCTCTATGAATTCGCGCCAGTGGCGACCCAGTTACCGAGCGAAGGCTACCGAGTAACGCCTGATAAAAGAGAACCATTCTCTTATCAGGGATCACCCCGAGTGCGCTAAATGCGAGGCAGCCGGTAAGCAAGCGATAGCGACCGCTGCGAATCAATGGAAGCAACACACTTGACCCGATCTTGTTGCTCGACCACAAAACACGCTACGTGTAAACACTTGTGACCCAGTCGACTCGGGCTCGTCCTACACAGTCTATTCAATCCGGAGATATCAAGCCCGTTGTGTTGTTTCTTTTTCGTTTCCACGTTATATATATATATATATATATATATATATATATATAATATAGCGTTGCAACGCTATATTACGCAAATTGTCTGTGCAAAACATAAGGGCGTTGTTATAGTCGACTGACACGGTCGGTAAATGTTCGTTTTTGCGTCTTTTACTGTTTCACACCAACAGCAATAACCGTTGGACAAATACAGTTCGTTCCTATCCTATCCTATCCTATCCTATCCTTGTTTAGCGGAGCCTCCTCTCATGGTGAGAAGCAGGATTTGTAAATTATGCTTCTTCACTAATGGAGAAGCATAATATACAAATGCTGCTTCACTTAATATTGCCCGTCAGTGTACATCTTAGGACACTTTTTAGCGGCCAGAAGAAAATGTTGCAATAATGCACAAAGTAAACTGTAATGCTCGCGTGTACCCGTTGCGGGCGTAGCTCAGTGGCTATGGCATTGCGCTGACCACAAGGTCGCGGGTTCGAACTTTGGGCGCGGCGGCCGTGTATCTATGGGGACGAAATGCTAAAGTACTCGTGCACTTGGATTAGACACACGTCAGAGAACCCCGGGGCGTCGAAATTGATGCGGGACATCTACTACAGCGTTTCTCATCGTCCACTGTGCATGCAGCTATAGGGACGTTAAACCTCACAATTTCAGAAAGAGAGATAGAGATTGTGAAGAGGAAGCAATGTACCTGCGCAGGAACTGCTTTCTCGTCCTTTCTGCCCAAATTCCCCGTTCTCTCCTCAGCGTCTCACCGCGAAAGGTTGTACTTTAACCGTGATGCGTGAGCACTAAATTTTGTGGACATGAGCTTCTTTAATTGTACGAAATCACATATTCAAATACACAGAGTGACAAATGAAGCGCGGGAGTCGGCTGGAAACAGCCCGAAGGGAGTACAACACTTGCCTACTTTAAAGGCGACACTGTAAAGCATTCTTCATTTTTTTTTTTTACAGCGATAGCTATTACGGGTTCACTCCCCGGCCGTGTTTGCAAAATTTTGTCCGCCGGTTATGGTATAGAATAGGAAGAAAAAACAGCCGTAGCTATTTCACCCCACCGAAGGGAAGCGCCACCTCCATAATTAATAAAGTTTTATTCTCCTTGACGGGAGATTGCTCCTCGTGCATCTGCGAATGTTTGCTCCCGATACAGCTTTCTGTTGCTCGGTATCTGCTACATTAGAGTGTTTTTTTTCCGAGCCTGTAAGAAGCCCGCGAATACACGCAAAATGCCTGGAGCGGCCAGTCGCACGGGAATATTGCGTGTTTTCTCGGACTTATTTAACGCTCAGAAAAGTACTTTTATGTAGCACGTATTGATCAACAGAAAGCTGTATCGGGACTTTTTATGTTGCTCTACAATTTTTTAATCCACACGTTTAATTTTATTATAATATTCGATAAGCTCATTAATTAATTAATTAATAGTTAATGTTAATTATGTATTTAGGCGGTATGCAAAAAAAAATAATTGAGTATCTCCAAGCGACGGCAAACAACATTAGCTTGGTTCTGTCCAGCTACGTGGCATTGGCATATTCTTAAATCTTGGTCCATGACAGTTGGGACACCCTGTATATAATACTTGTACACGTTACAGAAAAAAAAATGTAACCGATTGCAGTTACAATTACTTCATTCAAAAATATAATTGATTACGGCTACCAATTACTGACCCACGAAAGTAATTGAATAATTACTCAAAAATAATAGATTACTCCTACCTTAGTTTCCTCCGATCTTCTGTACAGATGCAGTAATCAGAACGAACTGGCCGGGCTGTTTCAGTGTGCCTTCTGCCGCCCTTCCTACATTGCTTATCAGCACAAAGATCCGCCGTGGTTGCTTAGTGGCTATCGTGTAGGGATGCTAAGCACGAGGTCGCGGGATCGAATCCCGGCCGCGGCGGCCGCATTTCGATGGGGGAGAAAGGCGAAAGCACCCGTGCACTTAGATTTAGGTACACCTTAAAAAACCTCAGGTGGTCCAAATTTCCGGAGTCCCCCACTACGGCGTGCCTCGCGATCAGATCGTCGTTTTGGCACGTAAAACCCCATAATGTAATTTTTTTAAATGTGCACTGACACTTACTTTTAAGAAATTTCGTTGGTCATCGTCCCTCGTTTGTCGTTGTGAAGAGATTCGCAGTGACACTGAAAACGTGGTCGAGGAGGACAAATAGTGGTTAACTCGATGTACGCGCCGGGAGTTAAGGCGGCGTTGTAACGTACCTGGGTCATCTATGCAGCGCAGGGCTTCATTGTTGCTGAGACTTGAAGAAGACGCTCCCGATTGGGCCACTGAAAAACTGAAAAAAAAAGGAAATCGTCTATATGTGACTTCTGATATTATCGTCCTAAGTGGGCTGTTGCACTGTTTTGCTGTGTCGTGTGCACCAACTGTCGTATGGCGTTTAGTTTTGTATGTTGTTTTCTGCGCGTACACACCGATGTTTCTGTCGTCACATGTTGCGTTAAAAAAATTGGGTATGCAGTGAACTCTCGTTAATTCGATACTTACGGGACCACAATAGACGCCAAGACCACTAGATGTCTCTTTCGCTTGAGCACAGGTTTTACACCCGTGAGGAAAAAAAGTATACGGACCACAGGCTCACCGGGAAAAAAGAAAAAAACATGTTATCTTTACTTCAGACGCGCAAAGAGAAATTGACGAGGATAGGGGAGAGTTCGCAATGCCAGTTTTCGACTGCAGCCCTCTGTCTCACATTATGAAAAAGAAAATTGTCATTCACCCGAATGTAGCGCGAAGCTACAAAGGGTGTTGAAACCTGGACGGGTTTCCTTTGTAGCTTCGCGCTACGCTCGGGTGGATGGCAGTTTTCCTTTTCACGACACTTCTTCCACCTTGCGGGATCCTGCAGTACTGATTTGTCATATCTCCAGTTATATTCATAGGCTTTCTATACATTGGCTGAAAAGAAAACCAGCTGCATCGCGGAATCATTGGTCTATAATTTTGCTTAGGGCAGACGTGGGTCACAGGAACAGGGTCGGCTTGCGCGAACATTTAATAACGAAAATAATAACGCCTTTAAGAACGCGTTCTTGTGCGGACTAGGCGTTGTCTACGGAACATTTAAGAACGCGTTCTTAAATTTCTTATTTTCGTTATTAAATGCTCGCGCAAGCCGCCCCAGGTCCTTGGTCAGGCGCGGGTAAGCGCCTTTAGTCTTGACACTTTTGGCTTCCTGTGTGAAAAGTAAACAATTAAATAAAATAAAAATAAATACATAAATGTCCCTCTACGACAGACTGTGAAGCGGCGTGGACGTCCTGCTGGCGTGTGCCGTAAATGCGCAGTTAACTTACTGCGCAGCTGTTTAGGGGACAGACTCGACTGGAGAGAATGGAGTCATTCGTTGTCTCATCAGCTCTGGCGCGCCAGACGACCAAAGCAACACGTGACAGTGGCACATGCAACCGCTTCTGGCCACGCGACGCGCGGCGCCCCGTTGTCGGACGAGGGTTGATGCGCACAAACTGCTGGGGGCTTCCCGCTTCCCCTTACGACGGCGCCGCGTCGTTTTGCCGGATACGACGGGACGCCGTGCAGGACGCCGCAGACGCACGCACGGGTGTATAATTATGCTCTGCACCCGGCACTGGTCTCCAGCCGCGCTTGTTTCTCTAGCATTTCCCTGGTTTGTGTTTTGTTTCTCTCTCTCTCTCTCTCTCTCTCTCTTGGCTGAGCGTGGCTATAAGGGAAAGCGAATGGATGCCGTCTGGCAGAATGAAAGTGCGCCTATTACGGGCCGAGCATTCCTGGGCACGAAGCTAATGACGGCCCGTCTGGCCTGGACACGCCAGGACCAGTGTTGCTAGTGCATTTGTTGATTCTATTTTTTTTTCCACCCGTTCCATCCCGAAGCTTCGTAACAGCCCGTATATAGGCCTGTGCTGTCGGGGCTGAATTCTCAGTGAATTGCTTTGGAATGAATGAATGAATAAAACTTTATTTGAAACGGCTCTTCGTCCGTGCCGTCCGCCGCTTCGGTGCCGTGTGATCATGTAGTAGCACCCGGAGCGGGGGGTGTGGTGGCGCCCTGGACGTGCCTCATGTGTTGCACAAGGAGCGACCAAAAAGCGGCTCGGTGGGGTTCAGGCGGAGTGGTCCAGCTCTCCCAGCAGTAAGGAATAGATCGGCTCAGGGAAGAGGTGGGGAGATAGTAAGGCGAGGACTGTGCACGGGGGCAGGTCCAGTACGTGTGGCGAACGTCGGGATAGCCGCCGCACACCGGACATGCCGGATGTTCAATAATGTGTTGCATGGCGTCATTCGCCAATGTTAGAGTTTGAGCCTGACGAATTAGGGAGCCGTCGTGGCGGGTGAAGGAGGGATCGGGGGCCGGAAGGGTACATGCAGACGAGCGCAGTTCGCGGAGCCTAGCGCGGCTTTGCTTGCGGTGTTCAGCGCGGTGCATTCTGGCGCAATAGGTGTCAGGCCATGGAATAGGAGCGCTCGGTATTTTAGACTCGCGAGCGAGGGAATGAGCACGCTCATTTCCCTGTATCCCCTGATGGCCCGGCACCCACTCCAAGAGGACGTGTAGTGAGGGATGTTGTTGCATGTGTAGCGCGAGGGATGCCCCAATATGACAGGGAAGTAGGTTGTTTGCGAAAGAACGAAGGGCTTCCTGGCTGTCTGAGCGAACGGTTATGGTTGGCGTGGAGTGAGGGGGAATAGTAATGGCTTCCGAATGGCAAGGATCTCGGCGTCGGTTGCAGAGGGTACTCCGCTATGCCAACGAGTGATGCCACCCTGAGGGCCGATGACTGCCGTCTTGGATTCGGTCGGCGAGAAGGCGGCGTCAACATAGTAGGTGTCATGCGCTGGGTCAGTTAGATGGGTCGCCCGCGCCTGTCGCCTGCCTGCGTTGCGTTCGGAGTGCATATTCCGGGGTATCGGTCGGACTTCGATTCGAGGGATAGTTATCCATGGTGGAGGGTCGATGGAAAGAGGTGGAAGTGGTGAAGTGTCGTGTCCCAACATTCGCAGGATGGCGCGTCCTTGGGACGAGGTGCTCAGACGGAGATGCTGAGACTCCCGGTGTGCTTGGACCTTCACATCCAAGGTGTTGTGCAGGGTTGCGCGTTCAACATCGATGCTACGGGCGTACCTGGGAACACCCATTTCAATGCGGTGACATCTTCGCAAAGAAGCCTCGAGTCGTTTGGTCTGGGTGCGTGTAAGTGCAACGTATGGCAGGCCATAGAGGATTCGGGAGTAGATTGCTGCCTCAGCAATTTTACGGAGTTCGTGTTCACGCAGGCCTGTGTGGCGCTTGCTTACGCGTGTCATCATGTGTATGACCTGACTTGCCTGATGGAGAATGCGCCGTAGCCACTCCGCACTACGTCCATTCTCTTGCCACAGAAATCCGAGGATGCGGACGGATTTTCTGCGCGGGATAGGTTCGCCGGTCATAGTCAAGGTGATGTGGGCGCGTTCAGCAGCTGCTTTGCGCGTAGAGGAATTCAGTACGACGACGTACTCTGATTTTTCCGGGGAGCATGTGAGGCCTAGCTGGTGTATGTAGGTGTCGACGATGTCTAAGCCGGTTTGAAGTGTGGCTTCCTGTTCGCCTGGGTTTCCGGTGGCACACCAAAGTGTGATGTCATCAGCGTATATTGCATGGCGTAAACCTGTAATTGCTTTGGGTGGTACTTTTTCGCACCTGCGTGATCTAACTTGCAGAGCGACGCGTCACTGTAGCGACGGGCATCCGTCGTTGCATTCCACGGAGGAAGGAAACTAAGGAGAGGCCCTACCCCCTCCGCGCGCTAGGAGAAAAGTGTGGCGGAAATGACGTAGTAGGTTCTCATTTTTTTGCTGCTTTTTTATTTTTTCTGTTGTATGGCCACGCCTTTTGGGCCACGATGGCGGCGTTGTTATGGTTTTGAGCGCTCACACGTGTTGCTCTGGTAGGTTTCGGGCCGTGGCAAAGGCGCTGAGTGGGCGGGTTTGCGTTAGTCACCGTGTCTTGTTGCGCTGTGTTACCTGCACCGTGCTCTGCCAGATGTTGCGCGAGCGCGCGACACCACGCGCAGCGCGGCGTGGTTTCGCGAAAGATGTAAACAAGCGAGGAGGGTGGCCCAAAAGGCGGAGCATCGCCATGAGCAACGCCAAATTCCGGCTTCACTTTTGCTTCACAAAGAGTGACGTCAGGGCCTCTCCTTAGTTTCCTTCCTCCGTGTTGCATTCAGAGTTATGCGACGTGAAAATAATGGTCGCGCGTGGAAGGCATATACGGTCCGTTTTTGCAGGTCTCCTTTCGGCCGCCTTTGGCCCGTTTACGCACGTGCACGAGTAAAAGCGATACACCCGAAAAGTGGCAGCTATAGAACAACACTCCTGCGCTTTTTACACGAGCTCGTAGTGCGTGCTTTCCTGCAGGGGCTTGGATTTATAGGTTGGGTCAAGCGTTATGCATCTGCGTGTGGCGCAGAAGTTACTCCTTCGTCTAGACTCTCCACCGATGTCACGCGTTCGACGTCGTACCGTCGCCGTCAAGGGAGGCGACAAGCCGGATCTCCCAAATCTTGCCAGCCGATGCCGGCAGAAACGCTGAATATGGGTCGACCTTAAGCGGCAGCGAGCGCACGAGGAAAGTACCGTGAGGGCAATGAGCGTGACCCACACATGCTATACCGCATTAATATCACTCCGGTGTAACAGCAGGAGCCCGCCAATTCTTTAGTTTACTTGTCCCGAGTTTCCGCCCGCAATGGGTCGCATACGGTATGCCATACAGGCTATACTTGCAAACTTCTCCATCTTCTCTCTCTTGTATCCCTACGTAGTATGTACCCGAACAGTGTAAAGGAAATGTTAAATCGCATCCTCTCCATTCTTATTATTGCATTTTCAATCGCTGGCCACGATTATGATGGATGTAACGGAAGAAATTCAGCAAGACAACGACGTTCCTTTCGAAAGTACAGCAGTGATGCGTACGCGTATTGATGCGTACGCGTAACAGTGTGTAGGTTGGAAGAGAAAGAAACGCCACCCGCGGAAGGCGCGATCAACGCGAGAGTTTCGCTCCCGTAAACCTGTGGCACAACTGATTGGCATCGCGTGTCTCGGATTACGGCGTCTCTTTGGAAGAGCGGAGCCCTCCCACCAGATGCCATTGAGCAAAATCGGCGATCAGATTGTCTACGCTTCGATAAATGTATCTTCAGTCTAGATAAAAGAAAAAAATTGCATGGAGATTATTCGGTATCAATTTGATGTATCTGTACGTATTTATCGAGCTTCAGCGGAAGAATGAATGAATGAATGAATGAATGAATGAATGAATGAATGAATGAATGAATGAATGAATGAAAACGGTTATTACACTTTGCTAGCTAATCCTCAACCAAGCACTCAGCTCGTGAACGTTTACAGGAACTTCTGGATGTAGTCCACCAGGTAGTGTAGGTCGTGCCGGGTGAGGATAGGGCAGCACAGTGTAGGAAGGAATCGAAGGCTTGAAAAACAAAGTGCCATCAGGCCATTCTGCTACGCAGCGTCCATTGGTAGTCTCCGATTGATGTGTCGAAGTTAGCTTCGACCACAATATTTAGTTTTCGCGGGCATCAACACATGAGTGTGAACAATAAGGTTGGAGATGAGGATTCCGTGAAATGGCTACACGATGCACTCAGACCATCGTGCTATATAACATGGAGAAATGTTACTGTGTCGAGACGGCACTCACACTCTCTGGTGTCTCAGTCTAGGGCGGGAACAGCGGGTGGCAGCACATGATGTTCATTGACTGAAAAACGACAAGTTCGCCGGGGCTAATTCGCAGTGGTTTATTGGCCACGGCGTTCTACAACCGACCACTTGATCGCGAGTTCTGTACACGCAGTGGCGGCGGTATTTTGATGTGAGCCAAACGAGATCGCGCTCCCGTGAGGTGTGCGCACCGAAAGGACCGTGGGCAGTCAAATTAATCCGTGGCCCTGCGCAACGACGTCTCTCGCAGCGTACGTGTTGCTTCGATACGACAAACCACGTGGGATCAATCAATATATATCAATCCGGCCTGAGTGTAGGCAGTCAATGACTCGGGCCACTATCAAGATCCGCGCTGGCAGCACCGAGGCCGGCACGACGCACGCACATAATCGCTAAGTGCCGCAAGTCTTGCCTAACGTGCGTACACGTCACGTTCACTAAGACGTGTACTTACCACACCCGCTAGGGGGCGCGCTCGGAGAAAATCGTGCAGCCGCTTGCGCGTGCTTTGCGGAATCTCGAAGTCGCGTGTCACGGTAGCCACGCGTGCGGACGGAGGTTGGAGGGGGTGAAGGGGGGAGGGGTGGCTGGCCAATTGGCCGGCCGACCGAGCGACGCCGTCGCTGCCGCTGACGCCGCGCCGTCGTGTCTGCAACCTTGGCGCGGACCAGGAAGGAGCGAAAAAGGCGCCACCGTTTAGGCCTGATGCCACGACCGACGGTCACGTCGAAGAGAGAGAGAGAGAGAGAACAGCACGTCGACGACGTAATAGAGCGAAGAGCCGCGCTGCCATTTGCCTCCCTTTCGCCCCCTTGATTCCTTTTTGGTGCACCCCTCGGTCTCACGTCCTTTACGGAAGGCGCGAAGACCATTCTTCGCTCATCTGTGTAAATATACGAGCCCCGAAGGGCCTTTTCACGGAGCGGGTGATGTTTTCCAAAGAATAATCGCAGCCTTCGTAGAGCGTAACAGAGTATCATGAACCGAGCACGTGCATCACGGAAGCGGCGTAAAGATCGAGATTCGCAGGAGAAGCTCGAGACGACGGCGAATATATCATGGTCTATAACAGCCTTTAAGTTTTTTCTTTTTTTTAGTTCGAGGAGGCTGCTGATGGCTTTGATAAGACTACCGGGACTGAACAGGAAGGCGGATCGCTTGCAAATGCGATCTCGATGGTCTCTGCGCCGACTGGGAACGAAGAAATGGGCGTCCTAGGAAGAAAAAGATGTGGGACGCAAATGTGTACCGAAAGAAAACCGCAGAAGAAGAAAAAAATACAGAAAAAAAGCAATGAAAATACCACCGAAAAGGAAAATAGGCTCAACGCGTCACTCCAATCTCCGCCCTAAGCGACGCTGACGCTTTTCGGAAGTCACCCAACGAACAACGCTTGGGTTTGCCCATTGAAGGCGTGATAGCCCAAAAATTACCATGGCAGCTCTCGGTAGCACTGTTTAATGTAAACAGTCAGATCGGCTGAACCATGTACCACTCGTACGGATCGAGCAGCCGTAAGTTTTCGAAAGCAGGCCGTCAACGTAAGGGACAAGCCCGTTCTAAATCTGTAGCTTCCGAACTCGGGCTGTCGCATAGTTTGTTTGCAAGCCGTCAGACGTGGTGGACGTTCTGTGAGTTCCCGCCTTAGAACACGTGAATCCTTTTTTTTTCATTTACTGCACTTCGCCAAACCCGCCGTGGTTGCTTAGTGGCTATGGTGTTCGGCTGCTAAGCCCGAGGTCGCGGGATCGAATCCCGTCCTCGGCGGCCGCGTTTTCGTGTAGGGTAAATGCGAAAACACCCGTGTGCTTACATTTCGGTTCACGTTAAAGAACCCCAGGTGGCCTAATTTCCGGACCCTCCCCCCCCCCCTCCTTACAGCGTGCTTCATAATCAGTAAACGGTTTTGGCACTTAAAACCCCATAATTTTTTGTGCTTCGCCAAGGACAGAAATGACATTTCAAGTCACAGTAGATGGCGCATACTCCTGTATGCGGACTGACATTTATTAGAGATTCATACAGCTCTTAACTGAATACAATTTAACGCAGGTACATAACTGACGAGCAGCGCGCGGTGTAGAAACAACTCCTCGCCTTCGTACACCGCTCATCAGGAGTGTAGGTATTTGCACCGTTTCAGGATATTTTGGCGCTGGAATGGAAGCCACAAGGCGTCCTCTGCACGGACTCGACACTGCGAAGACGACGCTCGGGCTCCGTACGATGAAGGGTCACCGCATGACCTGTAACAAACAAGATGTGTAGTTATACGAGTATTTGTATCATTGCGTATGGGTTTGATCTTAGCGCTGGTCTTTTTTTTTTTTTCCCCGTGGGCCAATCTGAAAGGTTGTCGTTATTTCGTTGCGCTAAGAAAAAGTCACAGTCTTTGTGGCTTATCTTAACCCCAAACGATTATCGCCATTTATCTTGCCTGCACTTCCTGTACTTAACGCTGGGCTCCCGGTGCTTTCAGGTCACGAACAGCGTGCGTCTATGCACTGTGACATAGCCTTCCTTACAGCTAAGTATCAGGCACACAGCGCTAAGGAAAGGAAATTCATGCAATGTAGATGACGAGTATTGTTTCGGGACAAGCTAGGCCACATAGGCAAATTTTTAGTTTCCTTTAGGACGTCTTATCCCATCAATCGATCATTGTGTAATTTCGCTGTCGGAGAGTGTTTGGAGGGGAATTTTCGCCGCCTGTGGTTATGAAATCGATAAATCCAAGGGCAAAGACGCTTTCCCGCATGGCCTCAAAACAAGGAGAAAGCAAAAGTGTTTGAGCAGTGTCAGTGCGACGAGCAGTGTCAGTGTCAGTGCGGCACCGCCAACCGTGCCTTTGGCACGGTTGCGGTGCCGCGGTAATAAAGGCGGTGCGATACTGGTCGTAGGTGCTTTTATGGCTTGGCGCGCCGAAAGCACTTAGCGGTAGAAAGCAATGGCAGCAAACCGACAGCGCTGATGCAGCTGACTCGGTACAGCCAGGTACTGCGGCGGCAGGTCTGTGCATGTCGATGCAAAGTGCAAAGGCCAGTACCTGGAGAGAACAACAGTTGTCTGACGTCCGTATATGGCACCAGCTAAAGCGCCTCGAACTCTTCGTGCTTCGAATCGCTTTGCGCAAACGATACATCAGAGTATTTTACTGTACCTCGACAGTAGCTTCAATACATTGGCTTGATTATATGTTTGAAAACTCCTCGTATCAAATTGCGATCGATACCACCGCTTCGCTGGAACAGGCATCCTTCTTCGATGTTGAAATAACACTCGGCACTGGTGGTGAATCACGTGCTTTTCCAGTTGCCGTTAATATCCCCATCAAAGTCTCGGTACGACCGATCGGAGTCTCTACATGGGAAACGCCTCGGGACAGCTCTTGGTGTGCCAAAGACAGCTGCTAGCAACGAGGTTTTTCACGAGTCACAGTCGTCCTCTCTCCGCCTCCTTGCATCCGTCACCGTCTGCTCTGGCAACTATGCCGCCTCAGTGAGGCTCAGGCAGGAAGGGCGCTTCTCCAACGACTTAGGAGACGGACGGAATCACGCATCTTTGTGGTACTCGACACACCTCGAGCGCTTGACTTGCCAATTTACTAAAATATTAAACCGTCAGATACCACCGCGGCCATATGAGATTGTGGAATGTGAATTCTTACCATTCCGCATATTCTCAACAAGCGACTTACACCTGTAGCACAGGCAAAATCATTGGTGACAGAATACATCGACAGAATGTGTGACAAACATGTGCAGTTGTACACCGACGGCTCTGTTGACAAAGAGAATGGAGCCAGCGCAGCGACGTACGCGTGATACCGACCCTCAGTATCACGTGGGCTGCCAGACTTGATCGCGTCGTGTCTTCTATACGGCATGCGCAAGTATCGCCATCGCAGCAGCCTTGCGGAAACTGAATTCCTGTCAGTCTCAGTCTGCAGTTCTCTTTTCAGACAGCAAGGCTGCGCTGCAACCATTAGGGCGCGCATTTAATTCCCCTCGACAAGTGCATTCGGTAGGCATTATTACATGCTAGCTATTAAATAATTACAGAAAGTCGGATTTACCATCGTGTTCCAGTAGGTACCTTCCCATAGCGACGTAGCAGGCAACGAGGCCACTGACAGCCTGGCGCGCAGAGCGCTACAATTCAAGCCTACGAAGAATGTTCCCCAGGACGCAAAAACAGACATGAAGAAGGTCATCTTAAGCCGCTTCCGTTCATTGTAGTCTACGCCGCGTCAATCTTGTTTGATTAGATTATACTTAACGAAACTGATGCCGCTCTCCTGTATCGCATCAGCATAGGGTCAGCGCAAACTCAAGCTTGGCGGTGCAAGACAAGGCTTGGCCCGTCATCGTGGTGTGTGCATTGTCAAGCTCTCGCTGACATTGAACATTATATACTAAGGTGTCCTGAATTTGAAGTAGAACGCAAGAAATTTATAGGTGGGCTTAAGCGCGAGACGGCACCACACTCAATTAAATGCAAATGACATCTTGTTCCTGCGAGGACATTGGATATTTAGGAAGCAGGTGCTTCGGCTGCTCCTAAAGTTCCTCCGTGATACAGAGTTGGGAAGTGAATGGCGAATCGTATATGGGTCGTCGTGGTTCTGAAAACGCTAAGCCTATATATATATTGGGCTCCGAGTCAACTTGTTTGGAACGTGACGGATTTAGTTGTGCTGCGAAGTGTTGCAGACCATATTGCGGTTGACAGGTAGAGTTCAGGTGAAACAACTGTCGGCAACATTTGCAAGGCTATAGGTCCACCTGCAGCAAGCAACAACCCTCCTCCCATACTCCTCGTTTGTTGGGCGTTAAGTTCAATTTCAACGTACTTCTGTCACATCAGCATAACTGGAAACGATTTAGCTTCATCAGCAGGCCTTTAACAAGCTGATGCCAAGAAAAAAAAGCATCCTTCATAAAGACTCACAGTTCTACGAATGCGCTAAGCCGTCTCTTCAGTATGGTGCGCTTTTATTCCGCTCTTTGTAGATTATTAGAAACAGTACATCATGCGGTCTGCTCTGTTGCAACCCAGACGCTTCTGCGGAGCGCTTTCTCGTGGGCTGTCCTGTCACACTACCCACGTGACAGGCTTAATCTCTTAGACTCGCGCCTTCTGCAACCAAATCAAAGTTGGACTGTCGCCCAGATTTAATAAATAGAAGCGTGTTTTGACAGCCCTACGGGAATCACGCAAGTCCGCTTCGAGTCGTGCTTATATCTCTCGGCGCCTGCGTGGCTGTAAACAACGCTGTTTGAGTTGGTTGTTTGCTACAAGTTACTACGAACTTTCCGATGTAATTGACGGTGTTTATTCCTCTACATGTTTTTTCGCGCAACGTGTTACGAGCTTATACACCGCACGTACGTATGCGGAAGCGCGACGACCTTTCACTTACGTTATGTTAGTTTTATTTGTTTTTAAAGCGAATAGTTTTCTTGGCCTCTTTCGTCCGTTCTTCTGATTGGTCGGCAAGGTTCGTTCGTTCGTTCGTTCGCTCGTTCGCTCGTTCGTTCGTTCCATTAGCTTGCATTGGCAATCATCGTCGATGGTTTCTGTTGAAGTTTTGCGTTTTGTTTCTAACCTATTTTCATTTCCTCAGTTCTTTTTAGGAACCATTACATTGTTCTCATTTACTTTTTTTTTCTCTGGAGGAAGACATCCTGCAGTCAGTTCTGGAGATGTTCGTCTGGCCATACACTCAGCTTGCTATTCCAGCAGACGACCTGAGTGAAATGTGAAGTAACCTGCACATGCGTAGTACACATGCACACTGCATCACAAGCGGACATTGTAAGACGCAACTAGGATGTCTGGTTAAGAGGAAGCCAGCTACGGTGCCTCCTATTAAAATACATCTAAAACGCAGAAGTGGTTCTTTGAGATAACCATTTTGCCGATTTTAATAAAATTTGTTGTATTTGAGAGAGAAAGTTAAATTCTAGTCACTATTGAAAGCGAAATTTCGATATAGAGCCTCAATTTTTTTAATGGAATTTCCAAAAATTGGTAAGTTAAAAAAATACATAGAAGCACGAAGTTTACAAATTAGTAGCTCTCCCCCTAGAACACATATCTCACTTCTGTAAACTGCATCCTTCAGAGCTTCGAAAGCGGATAAATTTGATATCTCAAGTTATGTTGTAAGTCACTTTGTTACATTGTTTGCAATGGTATTGCAAAATCTCTACTCACGAATTAATGGTCGATTTCAGAACAAGTGTAATGCATCAATTTTGTCCGCTTTAGATGTGCTATTAGATGCAATTTACAGAATTTTGATATCATTTTTCGTTGCTGAGTTACAGAGTTGTAAACTTGATAGTTTTGTTTCCTGAAAATCTGCAATTTTTGTCAGTTTTTTAGTAAAACATTGACGACCTAAATCAAAACTTCACACTAACAGACACGATATTTTAGCTTTTCCTTATAAATGCAACAAACCTCATCAAATTTAATGCAGCGATTGCCGAGAAAAGCTATTTCTTCTTTCCCATGTATTTATATTTTAGAAGGGAATCCCCGAGCTAAAGCTTCCTCTTAAAGGGCCCCTCACCAGGCCCGATAGCAAATCTTGGTTATACGTCGGAAGTCGTTACGTGTCCTCTAGGAAGTGTTATACCGCAAAAAAATTTCAAACCGGCTCATTAAGAGGCGAGATATAAAGATTTCAGTGCCGCGAACCCATTATTTCACAAGGCGAGCTCCACTGCATAGCGAGACACTCTCTCCGTTCGCCTCATCTAGCCTCCGCAAGCGCAATTCCTTCCTTGCGTTCTCTCATACCGGACCTCGAGGATCGCGTGACGCCTACGTCACGGGCCCCGCCTTTATTTTTTTTTTCTCCTCGCTTTATTTTTCTTATTTGGCACTGCGTACTTTCGCTGACTAAGTCGCTGACGGCGTTGCGCGCAAGCTGTTGTGTTGTCTCGTTTCGCGCACCACACCATTTTGCGCGCTGTGCACAATGTCACATGACTAGCGGTGTAATTCAGTGCTCCACGAATACTTAGGCAGAACAAGCGGATCACAGAGCATGATCACGCTCTGGAACACGGTAGAAAATGGCATAGTTTCGGTATCTACGCACGTGACTGCACGATCGTGGAAACAAGCAGACGAAGCGGAAGTACATCTCTCTTGCTTCGGTGCGAAGTAAAAAAAAGAAAAAAAACACACAGACATTCCGTTTGTGTGTTTTATTATTTCTCTAAACTTCAATTCATCAATTCAAGCAACAGATAACACAAATTACATGATGTTGCGTTGAATAATTCTCAAAGTCACGTGTCACCACGAGCGACGTCGCACTTCGGACCCAACTACGTAGGCGTAGGGACGCGACTACGTCACCGTCCGGCTTGGAGCACGGTCGCCGCGAGAGAAAGGCAAAATAGCGTCCGGTTTAAAATTTCAGACCTTTCGGAGTCACGTAGTGATGTAGTAATTATTTGTAAACACATAATCGTTATCGCGCAATCTATGCTCAGCTCAAAGTGGCCAGACCTGGTGAGGGGCCCTTTAAGACCGCTGTCCCGAAAGTAGTTCAACACCCGTATTCTTCAGCCGTCATCAACTCGAATGTCTTCCTCCACTCCACCGGGCTGAGCACAGCGGTACCAATCGAGTGAAAAAAAAAAAAAATACGGCAGAACTCATCTCACAATGGCTCTCGACGGTAATGCGAATAGCTGTCGAGCAATGGAGGGACAGACCATATTGCTGAAGTCACGTGGTAATTCTGTAATTCTGAGACTTTCGTTGCCTCGGCGATATGTCGCATGCTCCGATATCGTCCCACTTAGCTATGGCACTCGCGTGCCAAGGTCGCCCGTTTGCATGGAGGCGTGACGACGGCGATGGAACGACGAAGAAGAATTGATACCGATCGAACGACAAAGGCGTATAACGACGACAGCATGACATGACGACAATGGCATGTCGATTCCTGAATTATGAGGATGGTATATTGACGACAACGTGACGACGACGTGAGAACAATGAGATGACGATGACGGCATGATGAAAACCGGATGAAGAAGCAGGAGATCCGATGGTATGACAACGGATGCATGATAACGTCTGCGTGACGACGGTGGCATGACAGCGGTGGCATAATCACGATTGAAGGACGATAACATGATCACAATAGAATGACGGACGAGGAATGACGTCGATGGATCGACGAAGGTGGTATGACGACGGCATCTTGACGACAATGGGATGGCGATGATGCCATGACGAGAGTCAGATGCCGAAGTTACAATGATGACAATGCTACGACCGCAACGGCATCCCGACGACGGTATGACAACGAATACGTCAGACGACTGTATGAAAACGATGCAGTGACAAGGATCGCATGACAACGGTGTAAGGACACAGGGATGACAATGAGTGTCTGTAATCTGTATGCGACGATGACCATGACGTGACGATGACGGCGCCATGACGAAGCTGGAGTGATGATGATAGCACGAGTACGACGGCATTATGACCACTGTCGGACAATGGAGACGTGATAGCGATTCTGTGACGATGAAGCCATGACAAAGGCGGCCTAATCAAGATTGAATGACGACAGTAAGATTAGAATACAATGGCGAAGAAAGAATGACGACGATGGAACGACGAAAGTGGCATGACGACAATGGGATGATGTTGCTGAAGTGATGACGATGATAGAACGACAGCGTGACGACAACGGCATGATGACAGCACTGCGACGAGAATGGCGTGATGACGACGACATCGCAGCCACGTGACCATACCTAGTGGCCCAAGCTATTAGACAACTTGCGTCGCTGGTTCGGGGTAACAGGCACAGACAGACGAACGGACGAACAGACAGACAGACAGACAGACAGACAGACAGACAGACACACAGACAGACAGACAGACAGACAGATAGACAGACAGACAGACAGACAGATAGATAGACAGACAGATAGATAGGTAGATAGATAGATAGATAGATAGATAGATAGATAGATAGATAGATAGATAGATAGATAGATAGATAGATAGATAGATAGATAGATAGATAGATAGATAGATAGATAGATAGATAGATAGATAGATAGATAGATAGTGCTATTCACACTAAAGATAACCACATGGAAATGGCGGAGAGAACGAGGAAACTAAATAAAGCGAGCCCTCAACGGCAACGAGTCAGAGAGAGAGCGGAAAGCGCAGTTGGTGCGCGTTTCAACGCACTCCCGGGCGGCGCGCCTGTGCGGCCGCCCCTCGCGCTGTCGAGTCTGAGAACGACAGTGGGTCCGCGGCCCCCGTCGGGCTAAGCGAAGTCAAAGCATCGGCGCTGCTTTGTTCACTCGAGGCGACGGGTTCGTTCGCCTCGCGAAGGCGCGCTTTTGCATTCGCGAAGGTGGCCCGGAGGAGGAGGAGGAAGAGGAGGAGGAGGAGACCCGAGAGCACATAGTTCGTCGCGAAAGGTCATGGTCGCACAAATGCGCGGTTGGCGTGCCACCGCCGTATTAACCTATCGAGAGCCGAGACGTGGAGCCAAGAACTGCGGAGGAAGCTAAGGGGCACTAAAAGAGCGATAGAAAAGAAGCCAACCGGCGTAACGTTAAGTGAAAGAAAGCAGTGTGGCATATATAAATGCGGGTAAGTTGAAGTTAAAAGAAAGAAGCGGAGCTAAGCAGGTCGTGCGGTACTCAGCACAGATAACAGATCAGAAACGGCGCAAAAGAGCATTATGAAAGACGGGACCAACAAAAAGCCGCACTAGCTTCATGACGCTCTTCGTAATTGTATTAAATGCGGTGTTCTCCCGCTTGGTGAGTGTAGGCAGACATTTCACAAGTCAGTATCCAAGCCGACATTGTGGTAAAATGTCTTGCGGATTTGTCGTGACTGTTGTACCAACTGTTGTCGCGCTGCTCTTGCGAAATAGCGACGCCTGTTAGTAACGGGCAACAAACTTCGTTGCGATTTTGATTCCTCCGTGGAAAAAAGAAATTGAAATACTTCACACTACATTTATGGAACAGGCACGGGTTCGTAACCAAGATTTTGGTGTTTTTGGTAGTTCCATTAGGAGAAATGTGCGTCAAGGACCACTCTTATTTGGGCCGACCTTTAACCAGTCGTACCTACGAGACTGTCGAAAAAGTTCGATAAAGAATCAACGAGAGTCGTTGCTACGCAAGTGAAAAGGTTTCAGAAGCTGCTGGCATGAGTAGAAGCTCTTGTGAGTGACTTTCTGATCTTGAGTGTGAAATTAGGCATGAGACGCATTGTCACGCTTTTTGTTCCCCGCCTGCTCACAGAGAAGAAAAAGCCAAAAAAAAAAGGGGGGGGGGAGAAAAAGAAGAAAGAAAGCTTGTTTGATTTTGTGCCAGGATCTGAAAAAAAAACCATCGGTAGTGACTCTAAAGGGTTGGGCCGGCGTTCCCCACGCGTTTTATTTATCGGACGGCACACCGCTCGATTATTTTCTTTATTTTTAAAGAAGGAAATTCAGTAAAGAAAGGGGATATCCCATGGTGCACGAAGTGAAGAAGGTTTCGCGCGGGCCACTCTTAAGCATTAAAAGCTCCAGAGTTATGCGTCAAACAATTGCAGAAAAGTATGGACAAGTGTGTTGGTCTCGTTAAAGATAATGTGAAAGAAAACAAGTGCCTCTTGTTCCACATGAATATATATTTTCTGTGTTGGAGACGGTCCAGTTTTTCCTTCTTTTCTTTTTTTTTTGCGAAGAGGAGGGATTTGTGGGGGGGGGGGGGGGGGGGGGCGTAAGAAAGGAACAGACAACGGCTCATGACTTGGGCAGAAACAGCGACCGCACGCACGCACGCCTTAATTAAACCGGATGGTGTTAGCTCGGTTACGCACATGTAACGCTTTCTTCATCAGATGGACGCGATTGAGCTGCGCGAGAAACTTAAGAAATACTTGGAATATGGCCAACAATACAGATGCAGAAAAGCACTTGGGGCTTTTGAAAACTTCCTGACAAAGAAAAACATGTTCTTACTAAATGGATCGTGGTTGACCCCACCATTATATTTTATTTGAATACCCGACGTTGGATAGTATGTTGTATGTGCGAATATCATGTCTGGCGTTCTTATACGCTGTGATCTGTTTTGTGTAGATATGAGCTGACTGTGTGTGCGTGTTTTCAGACTCTTTTGTGCACCTTCACTAATTTGTGGAGCTCTTAGTGTCCTTTTACTTTCTTCAGTGGGTAGAAATTTTAAAATATCAGCACTATGTCACTGTCGCCAGTACGTGTCACTTATTTTGCGCTTCTGTTTTGCTTGCCCGGTGAAATAGAGTAGCCAGAGCAAATAATGGTACCAACCCTTTTTTTTCATTTTATATGAATATTAAATAAACAAAGAAAACTTCAGAAGGGGACAAATCAACTCCACTTACAAAAATAGTCGAAGAATACATACAAGTAACTAAAGTAGCAGGGCATTCGTGGCTCGTAGTAACCCCAAGGCTCCAGCAAATAATTTATCTGGATCTGTCCACTTATATCAATGAACGATTTTGGCAGGGAGCCGCCAATGATACACAGCACGTGATCAATTTTATCACAGAGTTTTAACTCGGGGCACAGTTAACAGCGAGCTCAGCTGCGCAGTCCTAAACGAAAACCTTCCGGTATTCAGCCCCCGACGACTTAACCACCCTCAGCCATGTTTCTGCGTGTCTCCTGGAACCGCTTACATCATACTGCGGGTAGACGCGCTAAAGAAGCGAATATTCTCGTGGAAGGTCGGTCCAACAAACAATTTGCGCGCGCCATCCAACATGGGAGATGAGAAAAAAAAACATCTGCGTCGCAGGTTTCACAAACTGGACCTCCTTGGAAGAGGTATCTGTCTTAAGATCGTTTGCAACATCGCAGTGTCCACTGAGAGAAATTATCTTGCGGCCTTGCACCATGGTGAGCGATTAGCATAAGCGCCAACGTACGACGGAGAAGACGAGAAGGCGATACACACGGAGCTGACTTACAACTGCACTTATTTCCCCAAGTGCACGAAGTATATGCTGTAGATATCGGACATACGAAACTGAAGGAATATAGATACAATAGACACGTTGCACGTAGTCGCCGCTTAATTACGACTGATT
Source organism: Dermacentor andersoni (assembly GCF_023375885.2). Lineage (NCBI taxonomy): Eukaryota > Metazoa > Arthropoda > Arachnida > Ixodida > Ixodidae > Dermacentor > Dermacentor andersoni. The sequence continues at coordinate 160,224,747 of NC_092815.1, read as the reverse complement.
ATTTCTTCTAAAACGGTTAGGTTTTTCTTTGACATATTTAGGTAGCTAAGGGGTGTGTCGTGGGGCTCAGCAGAAGTGAAGGCGATCGTTGAGGCCTGCAAGATATATATATATATATATATATATATCAACATAAAATTAACACAACCTGAAACCATATCCAATACACACACAAGTTGACAGGTATGACATAGACCGAAAGATCTACTTGCATGCTAGATTAAAATTGCGTGCATTTTTTCTCTCAAGGGGGATCTTGCTTTAAATTTTAGTTCCATCAAATTCTAAATTCTATTAGTATTTCACAATAAATATTACGACACTTGGGCAACTTAAATTTCTCATTCGAAGCATGTCGCGTATTACGTGGCAACAGACTAAGAGCGCGCTTTTAAGAATGAAATGCTTTTACCTTCCGTTGTCGGCGACCTTCAAGTGACCATGAGCCAAAAGCCAGAGCCGTTATCCGGGCAAGTTGACAAGGAAATTTATTCACCCGTTGGCCCGCTTACAACTGTGGTATGAACGTAAAGTACAATATAAGCTATAGCACATGTAATACATCATACTTGGTATAAACAAAACAAATCAGCAAATAAAATAATAAATGGTGTCTGCTTGACACTGGCTTTGCCACACAACAACAACAACAACAAAACATCATTACAGCATCTACGCAATAGCATTATTGTCAGCCTAGAATTTGTGAAAGCCAGCTGGGGCACATACATATGCAAAGTTTCAACTCAGGCAAACAGAATTTGAGCATTATTCTGGCTGCAGAAAGACTTTGCCTCAGGAGACGGTTGGGTACCGCGTAAACCAGCGGCGAAGAAACTCGGCTTCACCGAGTTTGAACACCTGTTCTTCAAGATGACCCCATGCTATCACCCGTAGTTTGCGCATTCTGGGGTACATTGCTCTATTTGACTGCCGAGATCGTTCTGCAAAGTTGCGGAAGCACCACAACACATAGCTAGCGCTGTTGCGAGAACAAAACGAGATCATCCGGGCAATCAGTCAAAATTTAAAAAATATGACGTCTCTGGCCCCCAACACTTTGTACAGGGCCGTATTACATGCGCTAGTTACTGACCAAAAAAGTTACAAAACATATTGCTTCTGAGTTCTTCCTAATGTTTGTTCACAATAACACTCAAGCTTTTACTTCTAGTACGCTGAAGTCGTATTTGTCATTTGCAATAACAACGTTCAAAAGGCAGATACCGGGCACCATACGCTTCATTCCAGCCCCGTACACTTCAGCAGTCCGTGAGTTCCGCGGCACGGGTTTTGCGTCGACTCGAGAGATGGCGCCACGCTGCGTAGCGCCGCCTTCAGCCGGTTTTCTTCTAGCTGGGCAGCATTCATATGGACCAGTGCACAATATGGCGGCGTGCAGTGTGGTGTGGTGTGACGTTGCGAACATATACGCCCATTTTAACATTGTCTAGTGTCATCTCCAACCAATCTGCTTTACTGGTTGCCGTTTCATGCTTACACCTACTCTCGATTTTTGAATATGCAGATTAAAAAGAAGTGACTTCTAAAAAGTTATTGTTTTACATTGTGTTACAAATAAAAACAAACAATCTATTTTTTCTCAGCAGGAAACGAAAGCATTTTTTGTTGTAAGAGTGTTGCAAGTCAATGTCGGCCAAGACGAATGCCTAGCCAATCGCACGCCAACATGATGGCTTGCAAAGAGGCGGCATTTGATCTTGCTAGAGCAGAATATGAGCGAGTTCAGGTCTGATCATATTGTTGAATGCTATTCAACAAGTAAAATGAACTTCTGTGTCCTTTTTTAACAGCGGAGCTGTTTAGGGACTCGCAATGTCCGTTGACCATGGTTGTTGTCAGTGCGCGCGTCTGTGACGCCAGGCCACGGCCGGTCTCGAGGGGTGAGATCGGCCGTGGCCAGGCGAAGGTGGCGTCCCGCATTTCGATGGGGGCGAAATGCGAAAACACCCGTGTACTTAGATTTAGGTGCACGTTAAAGAACCCCAGGTGGTCGAAATTTCCGGAGTCCTCCACTACGGCGTGCCTCATAATCAGAAAGTGGTTTTGGCACGTAAAACCCCATAATTAATTATTTAAGGTGGCGTCACAGATGGCGCCACCGCCACAGCGAACGTTCGCGAGTGGGCGCGCTGCTCTGGGCGAGCCAATCAGCGCGTACCAGGTGGTGGGAGAGGAGGTGAGAGGAAAGGGGTATATAAGAGAGAGCGCGCCCACCCAGACTGCCTTTCGTGCGATGGACGCTAAACGTTTAGGAGGTGCCAGTATAAACACTAGTAATAAATTGAGAGGATAATCACACGAAAAGAACAGATACACAAAAAGGAAATCACAAGGGAAACATGAGAGAACCACAGCTCCGCTGTTTCCTCCGGTTTCACAAGCGTGGAACTGGCTTTTATTTCTTTTATGCAATATATTTTGTGCCCTTGAAACCACTGGCGGCGAGGCTACGCACTCGGCCAGCAAAGTGCATTCTGTGAACGCACCCCGGCCGGAGTGCACTGTTCTGCAGGTCACACTGCACTTGCGACGTTTAGATTTGAAACGTGCAGTTAAACCGTGTGACACTCTCCGTAAGTGCAGCTTGCCCGCTTGACAGGGGTATAAATATGTTACCGATGGGTTTATCGTGGCTTACAGCTGGCAATATTCGCTTTTTCAGTCGTTCTAGCCGTTTTATACCCCTGACACACGGGCAAAACTAAGGTCCTTTCCAGTAAACCCCTTTTGCTACTCTGAAGGACCCTTTGCAGAAAGGAGTTGCGCCGATGACACACGGCACCGCACTGAACTTCTTTAAGTAGTTCCTGCAAGAAAAATACGCCGCAAGAAAAATAGCGCTGGCTGTTAAAGCCACAAGAGAGAAAACATTCTTAAAAAGCTACGTATTTAATTACACTTAGCTACTGTAGAACCTAAAAATATACTTTTTCCATTGTTGATGGCTAATAATGCTTATAGTCGTTTATTTTATTCACGTTTTTGCGTTGTTAGCAGCCATTTAACTTGGTCCAGCAACTATGTGCAGCCGGTGTTTTGCTGTGCGTGCTGTTTATTCTGGCAATGCCCACGTTTCTGTCGTCCTTTTCCACGTCTTTGTCGTCCCTTCCTTTGTGCGCGCAGGTGTAACGCGTTTTATTCAATATGTTATTCCAACAACTGTGGTTTCTTCTGGGTATTTCCTGCGGGCGCTGATTGTGCAGTCTCCATCTCGCGACGTGAACACACCACATGCGCGCAGCAAACAACGGCGACACTGCCGGAATTCAACATGGCGGCACTAGCGACGTTATGCGAGCGTTTGAGAGTATAGCTAGAGGAAATCTTCACTATTCGACAAATTGTATTACCGCTAACAATTAAAACATTTTCGCAATGCAAAAAAAATACCTACGGGCACCATAGTTGTGTGGCAGATTTCCTTCTATTGACGAGTTGTGCACGCTGTGTGCGAGAGTAACTCCTTTTCCGCTCGAAAAGTAGTTGCGCGATCTCCTTTCCCGAAAAGGAACTTTGCCGTAAAGGAGATACTCCTTTGTCGTGTGTCACTGCACTTGAACGCCTTTCCGGTAGATGTCCCCTTACCTAAAGGACTTTAGAGTGCCCGTGTGTCAGGGGTATTAGATAACTAGTGTACGTCACACCCCATGAATCCAGACAGCGACTTATGAGCAGGGGAAAAACGAGAGAATCTTTGTAGGTGCCTTGAATAATATTTTTTTTTTTTTGAGAGAGAGCGTTGACCTATGGCTCCAGAACAAAACAGCGTGCTTGCCCTTCAGAGCTTACGTAAGAGCTTTTAGACATACACCCGCTGTCCTTTTCCAGGTCAGCTGGGCATGCGTCTTACGAAACGCGCAGCCCCTTACTCCATCAGGCAGGGACATCAAACCCTCAGAAAGCCATAAGACAGCCATAAAATGACACAGAGAGAAAGAACGCCTCATTATAAAAATCATGCGCAACCTCACACACAACAAACCTGCCCCTCCGCCAAGCGTATACAGGACAAGCTCCGCGGCCGTTTGCGAAACCAAGGGACGTTCCCCAGAAGCGTTAAGTTGATCGGACAGCGACCCTAACACTGTTGTTACTACTGGTTAGGGATATAGGGATGCATATTCGCTAAAAAAGTACGTACGCTGGATTTGTTCTTAAGAGTGGGGGCCAGTCAATCATGATGACCGACATATCTTTAGCGAGGCTGGCCGGTCAATGGCAAAGAACACTTACGAACGAAATGCTCTGCGAATTCAGCCCAAGACCGCCATCAACCCCCCCCCCCCCCCCCCCCCCCCCGCCGGCGTTCTCCTCATACTCGTTATCTCCTAACAACACACTATGCGTCCCATGCCGCGGGCAACATCACGCTAAATGCGCTTAGCCTCATCAAATTTTCGAAATTAAATGCATGGAGCTTGGTCATTAGTTCAGAGGAATATCACGGGGGGACGCGCAGTGCCTATGGCTCTCCAGGTGCCGCGGAATAGTTCAGTGATCGCTTCGAGCGAAAGAGCTGCGATGAGCGACCGCCCGCCCGCACACACACGCGCACACACACGCGCACACACACTTCTTCACCCATAGCAAACAACGTACATGATGCACGCTCGGGACTGAGTCGCGTTTCCTTTTTCTCCCAGTCTTAACAAAATACGCTGACGTTAAAGAGTCGAAGCAACCGTAGTCAATGTGCACGAAGCGGCTTGCGGTTTCACCGATTTCTACCTATGTTGCCGCCAGGGAAATAGTATACAGATAAATTGTAGTAGCAAGCAACCGCCAGTGTCGGTGTATGGCTTCATCGGAGATAACTTCCGACCGATCATATGCGTGGGCCCCTTTCGAACGACAAGGCACCCGTCGTTCGAACACGCGAATTCCGAGCATATGTGCTGCATATAATTGGTTGCTTATCAGTATAAGCCGACACGATATGAGTAATCTGCACATTCAAGCCTGGTCGAAATGTTGATGACCTCATTTGTGTTCTCGAGGTTAGACTGCTGACGCCGTGGAGGAGTTTCTTAATTTCTTATCTTATCCTTGTCGAGAGTGTATACGGCAGCATTGGCGTCAACGCGTCGATTGGTGCACATCACTCGAGTCTGGCGCGAATTCTCTGCTTTTCGCAATCCACTCTTATCGTTGTTGCTTACTTTTGCGATCCGTACCACTGACCTCGATGACAGTACGTAGTGCTTAGCAGGTGGCAGCATCAGTCGTAGCTAAGCCGTGCACCCCCAGAAAGCCAGAAGACCGTTGCACATTAAGTAATATTAAACAAGTGTGTTACATTTATTTCTGGCCACGGAGATTAAAGTTGTACAATATTAATTAATATACAATTTTATTAATAAAGCAATTGATGTAGTACGTACTTAATTTGCTGAGCTGGCTAAAACTGAAACTTGGCTCCAGCATGCGAAATCGCTACTATGGCTTTTGCGTTAGGGTTCCTGCGATTAAATCTGCATTTTGAGGTATCAAACTCAGCGAATAAAATGTTCTGCGGAAAGAATCGACAGTGATTTACAATGAACGAACGAACGGAAGGTAGAACCAGCAAGCCAGCGAACGAAGAAACGTTTCCCTTGCCAAGCTGTCGACAAAGTTCACGCCCGACAGTCGCCCCCTCCTCCTCTCGACCAGCCATCTCAGCTCGCCCAAACTTTGCACCCGGAGCAGATTATCCCCAATATACGGTAAACGGGCCGCGTGTGTGGTCAGCCGCGCCACTACAGGGCTAAAGAAGACGCGTGCTCACCGTCCCCCCCCCCCCCCCCCCCCCTAACGCATCAAGTCATCGTCCTTCTCGGATCACCCTTGCACGCTTTTTCTCTCGCCCGTAGCATATGGCGCGCGGGTCGCGATCTTACCATAAGTGGGCCACTAACAACTGTTTTTTTTTACTACGAATCGAATACGAATAGTCCAACGCAACCGCCTATTATTTACAGCAGGGATATTTACTTCACTGAAATTAGGTACCACGTCTCTGCGAAATGGGCAGCTATAACTACCAGAGGCAAAGGATCACGTCTGAACACAAGGTCACTAATCGAGGTTCGCAAAACTGGCAGCTTCGTCGAAGGATGAAACACTTATGGCGATAGCAAGTTTTATCGTCGCGCTTGTGCTCCTCGGAGCTCGTTCTAACTATACGCGGGTGGGTGAAAATTTTTGGCTCCCTTAAAAACTTTAATACCACGTGTAAGTCTTCCAATGGCATCGCACAGCCCGTAAAGAGCGGCGGTAGTGAAATTGCATCACTTCAGATTGTGGGCACTAATATTGTTTTGCACTTCTTAATTTTCTGAAAAGACTTAAGGTAAGAAGGCTTGCGCTGTGAATGAAATGCCTCATAATTTTTGTTTGTGCACTCCAAATATTTCAATTTTGTAGAATAATTTAGCCAGCATAAGACCTAGTCCTAGTAACTTTGTTAGTTATATATTTCATCATCTACTTTGAATGTACGACGTAGACAAAGATATTGCATACGTATACCTAAATATATAGGGAACATGAGCACGACGGCGAAAACAAGCGCAGATAGTCCTATTGCAAGAAAAACTGCACGATTAATAACGTAATCACCTGTATAACACAAGAGCCTGGTTGTAAACAAGCTCTCCAAGAAATAGTGGTTGCTGTATTTCTAGCTTTCCAAAAACGCTGAATAAATGATTGGCCCCCAAAAAAACAGATCAAAGTTGTGGGGAAAAAAAGCTCCTGAAAGACTTGTGCACCGTAGACACATGTAAAAGGCACTTCGCTAGACTGTCGAAAATACCAAATTACACACTACAAGCAATAATCTCAGGTTGCGTGTAAGCTTCCACCGCGAAACTGAAAAAAAAAGTTCGCATTGCCTATTTTGTTTCTTGCATTGCTTCGGATACTTTTGTTGTTGTCACACTTCTCATAATTTGCGATGCTTTGCTTAGCAGACAGAGAACTGTAATCAGACATTAACAGTCCGTCGTTGCGAAATATATGTTTAGTTTAGAATATTCGACAACACCGACTAGTTCTTTTTCGAATGCGAATACGGATAATTAGTGTGTAGTATTCGATCCATATCCAAAACTTCGGAGATTCGCCTACCCCTTCTTCACACGGAACATCACAATGATGCCGACGAAGGCGCCGAAAATTCGCCGGCAGTGTCCCTATAATTGCTATCGCAATAATTAATTGCAGTATGGGGCCGTCGGCCGACGCAAGACAGTAGTAATGGGACATCGGTGATAGAGGCGTTCGTCTTATGCAATGGGCATAAAATAGGCGGCGGCTGCTTGTTATTATCAATACAAAGAACTCTGTTCAAGGTTTCCAAATAAGCGAGGAGACAGGTAGTATAATTTATGCAAACACTCGTGCCGCAAGTGTACCGAGAGACAACTATCGGAGTCTCAGCATCTCCGCTTTCCGAGTTTCCATGCACCTGAGGCAAACACTTGTGGTTCTGAGCATATGTCTTTGTGTGCAGCTGACGGTAAGAGCTTTTTTTTTGTTTTTATGCTCTTTTGGCGGGGGAAGAGATGTTAAAGGGCGTTTCTTTCCATCGAAAGACTTACGATCTCGTCCGATTCGAGGTTTATCTTAGGAGCCTCTTACAGCCGTTTAGCCAGAAATTTCGAGCTCAGAGAGTCGTTCGCCGAAGCTGCGTGCTCACGTCATTCGGCGGCTATTCACTCGCGAGTTCGTCAAGTGGGCAATATATGCGAGTGCGTGCGCGATGAAGATTAATCTAATCAGATACTTCCAGTATGTTTGTCTGATATATCCTCACTGTCGAGCCTCTCAATCTGCGAGACAAGAGTGGGAAGAGAAAGGCGGTGTCACTTCATTGGTATGCTTTGCAAAAGAAAAAAGAATGAAAAAAATGAAAATAATGAATACGTACGTATTGTAGCTTTGGTATCTTGCATAAGGGGCGTGCACGGACGTCATCCAGATACAGCGATGTTGTGCAGCTCTCACGACGGCAAGCTGCGAGTTATCTCGATCCGCTTATCTCTAGGAGCGATGTGGAAAGTGCGAAGACGACAACGATATGACGTCCACGAGGGCACGTGACTACTAAAGCCAAGGCTGCTTTCCTGAGGCAACGACGCGGGCGCTTAAAAAAGTGCGCGAACGGCGAAGCTAATGAAGATAAGACGCACAAAACTGACGAAGTGCGAAGGCAGGCGGCTATTGCTGTGCTCAAAAATTTATGCAAGCTGTTTTTCGCGCGCTTTTAAAAAAGTGTTGTGCGGGGAGGACAATTTTCTAATTGAGTGAAACTAATTAAATTTTGGGGTTTTACTTGCCAAAGGCCCGATAGTATTACGATGCGCGCCGTAGTGGGGGGGACGCCGGATTAAGTTTGACCGCCGGGGGCTCATTAGCGTGCACCAAATGCATGGCACGTGGCCCCCCATCGAAATGCGACCGCCGTGGCTGGGATTCGAACCGGTGACCTCGTGCCTAGCAGCGCAACGCTATAGCCACTAAACCTGCGCGACCGGGCGCATCAGAATTGCCTAATTGATTTGAGTACGTGCACTATAAAAAGAAAGTCACTGAGAATATCAAACAGAACGCAACATCTCTACATAAAAAAAAAGAACCGTATGTCCTACATTAACGTGATTTGTTTTTAAACATGAAATTAAAGGAGAAGTTGGCGTCTTTATCGACGCCGGCTGCTTCTCTTAACACTTCTTTCTCTTCTAAAGTAAAAGCACCAAGGACCCTGGAGACGGCTAAAGATCACGAACATTTGCGAAGGTCTGCACCCGAAGGCACCTAACCGAACGAAATGGCACTGTGAGTTATGCACAGGACCGCAAACAAGTGAAAGTGCACAAAATAGTCTAGAAACACGCACATACATCGAGAGTTTTGTGGACGCGCCTGCACATAACAGATGTGACTGTTTCGCGCGCGTGTATGTGCGTGTGTGTGCGCGCGCGTGCAGACAGCCTTATTAAAACTCGCGTGTGCTAGAGGGAAATTCTGTCTCATCGCAGCGATATATAGCAGCGGGGTGTTAGCTAATAACAGCTTCACTTTACTAATTGAAAATACATTCCCATTAGGACACGTGGTACCAATTGAGGAATTGACGCCAGCTGGCACTAATAAAGTCAATACATTTAGCAGAAAACACGTACTTAGCGCCAGTACCCGCCGTGGTTGCTCAGTGGCTATGGTGTTGGGCTGCTGAGCACGAGGTCGCGGGATCGAATCCCGGCCACGGCGGCCGCATTTCGATGGGGGCGAAATGCGAAAACACCCGTGTACTTAGATTTAGGTGCACGTTAAAGAATCCCAGGTGGTCCAAATTTCCGGAGTCCCCCACTACGGCGTGCCTCATAATCAGAAAGTGGTTTTGGCACGTAAAACCCCATAATTTAATTTAATTTTACTTAGCGCCAGTTCTGAGCTGTACGTTCTCAAAATCTGGAGCGAAATGCACCGATGTTCTTGTTAACACTGATCAACACTGTGGGGGGGAGCTGCTGTGCTGTTAAGTGGAGTGTGTGACATCTCGGATAAACGTCCACCTCCCGGTCTCGTGACGTGAAGCTCACTGTCGCTTTGCATATCGCGTGACTGAGCAGATACAGCAGTGAAAGGGGAAGTAAAAAAAGAACGAAAACGAAGACAAGCGATGCCTTTTCGCAAATGTTTGCGGAACAGGCTCGCGGTCCGAGAACAATTGTACGTGAGCGTCCGCGTTTTCGTTCTCGCGAGCTCTTCACGTGCGCAGCTCGGAACACGCCGTTTGTACAGGTGCCACCGTGCGCGTTATCGTTATCATGCTGATATGCTTGAAGTGCGCAAAATTAATGCCCACAAATGGCGTGCGCCTACGTCACCTCTGATATGCTGGGCAGCGCGACACCGTCTATATATGGAAATGGTCGCGACTTTCCACGTGCACGAGCAACCACGCTTCTGGCCTTTGGCGCGGAACCGATTTCGTTGCAATCTCGCGCTACAAGTGCTTTCATGCATCGTTGCTTTCATTTTGTGGATATATGCGGCCGTGCACAGTTGGCCCCCCTCGTGCGATTCCACACACTCTTATATTCTACCGGTTTTTTTTTTTTCTTTTTAATCTTATCGCGCTGTCTATCGTTCGGGTGTCATTGTTGTAAAAATTCACGTTGGCGTTGCACGAAACGGTTGTTTGCTTTAAGCAGCTGTCAGACCTTAGATATTGGCCTTCGATGAATAACCACGCACAACTGGAAAGTGAGCTCTACTAGTGCGTTTGGGGGATGAACACGCGAAGATATATTTCGGGAGAATGAAAATCGATAAAGGCAGATCAGGAAGAGGAGGATGGTATAGGAAGTAACGGGTTATCGTGGCCTTTATATAGTCGCGAAAAAAAGCGAATCGAGCCGGATAAGACCACGAGGATTATATGTATAGGTATTCTTCGCAGGTTTATTACTGTCCCGAAGAAATGCTACCCAGGAACAGCTAAATAACTCGATGCAATTGACACGCCTTACGTTAAGACAAAGCAAGCGAGATGTTTGTTAAAAGAGGTATTTTCTTTGCCGGTGTGCATGTGACCGCTGAAGTGCTCTTCTTCCTTGGAAAAGAGACCAAGAGATTCCCGAGGGAAGTGAAAATGGGGATTTTTCTTTTCTTAATAAAGAAAATAAGAAATAACGAGTGTGCAAGTAAATGAGGTAATGATATTTACGGGTGAGGTGGTGGCGAAAAATTGAGGCCTTTCTATATCATGAACTGAACCTTGGCTAAAGCTCTCTGGGAAGGCCAGTTTCTGGGAAGTGTGTGAATAATTAATCCAACGCACGCCACTGTTTTGAAGGGCACGGCATGTATGAACCTAGCCTGCCACGTAACGTTAATAAAGCGTGACAAATCGTGTTCAACTTCGAACAGAATGGTGTTCAATCGTGTTCAGACAATATCTCTCGCCGCGGTGCACGGGGCATATTCAACTAATGTGTGTTCCGAGTCGACGTTACAATGTCTCTGACTGACGAGGAAGTAGCAGCGGCATATTACTCTTCGGCCGACTGATCTTACTCCGAGTTCCGATTAAGCTTGTAATATTCATCGCAGAAGCGCCGGGGTTCGTAAAAACACGTGTTTCTCTAAAATTTATGTAATGATGTCTATTCCTGTTTCACGCAATTTTCTTTTTCGCGTGATGAAGACTCCGTTTAGAACGCGCCGTGGAGATCACCACCACCACCACCACCACCACCACCACCATCATCATCATCATCATCATCATCATCATCGTCGTCGTCGTCGTCGTCGTCGTCATCATCATCATCATCACCACCACCACCACCACCAGCCTCTTTTGATGTCCACTACCGGACCAAGGCCTCTCCCTGCGACCTTCAATTACCCCTGTCTTTCTCTAGCTGATTCCAACCTGCGCCTGCGAGTTTCCTAATTTCATTATACCTAACCTAATTTTCTGCCGTCTTCGACGGCGCTTCGCTTCCTTTCCCTTGGCAACCAGTCTGCGACTCTATAGTGGTCCGCCGGTTATCTAGCTGCCCTACGCATCAGATGGCCTGCCCAGCTCCATTTTTTCCCTCTTAATGTCAATTAGAATATCGGCTATCCCCGTTCGCTATCCCCGCCATCCGTATGTGAATTTTGTATATACGGACGCGTTAATGAAAGGGAGTGGCACCATTTGCATGCCACGTGTACCTGGCGCCGCGCGTCGCTTATGCGTGCGCGTCGCACGTGCTGTCAATTGTCAATTATGGAAGGATACATTACGTTGTATGATTTCATGAAAAGATGTGCAAACAGATAAGACGAATGTGTTAATGCTCATGACTTCGCTAACAGCAAGAGAGAGGTAAGTGAATACGCGCTATAAAATGCGGTCTGTAAAGATAACGGAAATTGCGAACGTGCATAATACCTGCCTTGTAAACAGAGCACGTGGTTCAAACCGTGCATGTGCGGTATTTTGTAACAGCCTGCTCGTGAGCACATCGTCCTGAACTCTTCTGCACGATGCGGATCGCAAAATTTTCTGACCGACATCACGTACAGTTGTGCGTGTAGTGCTATTGCATTACATCTCCTATATACCTTTTTTGTTTATACGCGACAGGAATGAGGGGAGCCCGAGGAGCGCAGTTTTTACTCCCGTAACAATCGTGTAGATAACGGCGTCATAACTTACTGCGTGTCTCTAATTTTCACGTTCGCCTTTCCCGCTCTGTGACTGTCTTCGTCGGCTTGGCTTCTCCGCAAGCCGACCATCTAACAGCGCGTGGAGCGGGAGAAAAAGAGACGCCAGGCAAACGCGAATGCCAAAACGGCAGGACGTGCAGTTTGCGGTAAGTAAGACGAGAGAGAGGGAGAGAGGAAGGAAAGGCAGGGTAGTTAACGAGGCTTTGACCAGTTTGCTACCCTACACGTGGCGAGGGGGAGCGAAAGAGAGAGAGGGAGAGAAGACACGAGTCTAGATCGTTCACACGCACTAAGAAAGGCGCGGCGCTCGAGTCTGTCGCCTTCATGTATACTGTGTGTGGCTTCGTGTGGCTGTCTGGCCTGATGAACCGTGAGGTCAGGCTACCAAGAAAAGTAATTAAGTTCAAAGGTTATCCTTTAGAATCCCGAGAGCGCAAGAGCACTTGTTTTACTGCATAAACCTGCAGAACGTATACGTAGTCATCGTCTCGTCCAAGTTTTACTGCACGTAAATCAACCGCAGTTGTCCCTTTCCGCCATCTTGACTCGGCCGTTATTTTCTCTAATTTATGTGCTTCTCTGAAAGCTCCCCGTCCACTCAGTTCTCACCGCGGCGTCACAGCCTTAAGGACGCCAGAGCGTTAATCACAGGCGGGCATTCCCGCCGCGGTCAGTCGGAAACAAAGGAAGCCATTCTGGTTCGCTGAAAGGGGCGAAATCAAGAGAAACAGGAAAAAAGGCCCGAAAATGGGCGGCGCACGCGCGCGTGAGGCGACAAGGAGGCGTTTGCCAGCCGCGTGAGCCCGACAATAACAGCCGTCATCTAAAGAAAATATGGAGAAATTACCTTTCGGTCACGAGGTTGCTCAGCGAGATGCCTTAATAATTGCGGGAAGCGTGGAGCGTCCACCGCCGCGAACGACTATGCTGCAGGAATGGAAAGTTCCGCAGGCTGCGTGCTGACCGCGCTATACACGCATATTGTAAAAAAAAAAAAAATCCACAGCGCGAGAATACGACGACGAAGGTACGTCGTTATCGTATTTTCGAATAAACAATCCATATACGCCATCTGCTACGTACACGCTTGAGGATAAACAACGTAAGCTCGTACATTTCTCTCTCTACATTTATTTCTGCAGTGAGGAAATGACGTTAATTACATATACAAAGAGGGACAAAATATACAAACCACGAACTCTAAGAAACCAGTTTCTGCGTCCGTATATGCAAAAGGGTGCCTTGCACGATACTATCGAAGAGCAAAACAAAATCATAGAGAGTTATGGAGTTTAACGTCGCAAAGCGACACGCGAGCTTTGAGAGCTAGATAGACAAAGGAGGAAGGGGCGGGGGCTCTGCTCACCGCTAAGCTTAGCCCTCGGGTATCTATGTGCTACGGGGGGAGGGGGGTACGTGCTCCTTCTTGACCAATCCCCTACATTGAGCATGGGCCACGGTGACGCAAGAGGTACAGAATCCCTAAATGTTGCCAGACATGTATCGTAAGCCCGTAAGCCCATAAGCCTCTCATACGCATCGCGTCCGTCCTCTTGGCATCGCTGCGTATGAATCCGCCTGATTCGGTGTTCGCATTTCGGCATAGCTTGTGAGTGGCCGTAGTGCATAAGCATAAATATTGCGCAAGATTGAAGTTTCGACCTTTGTGGAGGAAAAAACATAAACATTGTATGAGATTGCACGTTGCATATAGTACGATGTGAATGTAAACACAATCGTACACATAATCGTTGGTTGTATAGCCTTTAATTAAACTCCACTAAAGCTTCGATTCACGCAGATTACAGCATGTAACCTCGCTGCCTTTCCCATCCTGTTTATTACTCTGCGCTGGATCTGCAAAAAAAAAAAAAATCTTCTTTGTTTCTCCAATGTCGCTATTCCTATAACCTTTTGACCACCACTGTGCATGACCAATACTCTGGCTTGCGTCGAAATCCTTTCGCTGTTCCGACAGCAGAGGGCCCGGTTTCGGCGATTAGAGGATTGGTGGAAATAAAATAAGGAAACGACAAACAACGGAGGCGTAGAAAAACAAAGTTCCCAGTAGGGGTCCCTTTGTTTTCTTTTTTAATATAGGTAGGACATTAATAAATATAGTAACAAGAGCTTGGTGGCGCAACCCACCGCCCCGTTCCACAGGGGACGCTCATAGCATCCATCCATCCATCCATCCATCCATCCATCTATCCATCCATTCGCTGCCGTGCACAGAACTGCCAACTGCGCAACCTCGCGGCGTCGGCGGAATGGCGGGTGGTCTGCGGGCGAAAAAAAAGCAAAGTAATAAAGCAAGAAAGAAGGAAAGAAAGAACGGAAGAAATGCCAAAGGGAACTTCCAGAGACGTTTTTTTCCGCCTAGGTGGCACGGCCGGGGTGGTGGCAGCGCGGCGAGCCCTTTCACTGCGAGAGCACTATACTTACGTTACACTGCGCCACCTTCGCGCATCCTCTCGAATCGCTTCTCTGTCTCGCTGGCGTCGTCGCTGTCTCTCTGGGAAGCGCCGGCCCTTAATGGGTAGACGGTGACTACCAGCTGTGGAGTGGGGCGCGGTGGCAGGGGCGGAGGTGTCCGTAACACGCCCTAATAATGCCCGCCCGCGGCACAGCGGCTAGGGAAGGTCACCCCCTGTGATCAAAGACTGTGTTGCACGCTGCTGAAGGCGGCGAGAAACGCCCATGAGGGCAGAGAAAGAAGAAGCAATTCTGGTGGCGAAGGGTTGCCGGGGACGTTTTTTTCTTTTTTTTCGCGAAATGCAGGCGTGCGCTGGCGTCCGAGACTGTGGGGACAGTGCTGTCTAGCTCGTTTGATCTCGTTCTAAAAGGACGCTTTAGGAGCGGTACTAGATCAGTTTAGTATGGTAAAGTATATTCGTTGAAGGCCACATTTTCATTCGTTTAGCGGGGAAAGGCCTATCGTTGTTGGAGAAAACGAACGCGTAACTTTCCTTTACTATAATTCTTTTCTTTTTTGCACTTCGCTCCCAAACTTCAGCGCCTGTGCGTCAGTGTGACGTCACGGAGTTCAATATGTTCTCGCATTTAGACCGTTCTGGCGAAAGTAACGTTTTCCAAACTTGAAAGTTCTGTCCTTGGTTCCCCTACAATTCAACGTCGCCTTTGCTTGGCTGCTATTAGAAATTAAGTCAGGGTGAGCTCGTGCGAGAACTTTAGGGCATCGTCGACACGTTTGTGCTGTCCTTTCTGGTTTAACATGCCTCCTCTCACGGTAACAATGGCCGCTTTGACATTGTATAGAGGCATAATTTATACTAATACCGTTTCGTTTCAATACTTATAGGTAACGCACGTTGGTGCCTCAAGCCGAAGTTTCTTTGCAGGGCGTGCACTCGTGCGTGCCCGCGTAAACGTGACGTCACGCTCAGTTAAATGTGGCCCATAAAATTGAGTAGGCTGTGCACTAAGCGGATTCTTTGCGCAGTGCAGCTCTACATAATGGCACGCAGGTTGCGCAGAAAGAAAGAACGAAAACAAGAGTTAATCATTGTCAGGATCGCGTTCAATTGCCGAGACTCTCACTACTGCGTTCCGTTGCGTTTCGCTGCTTTGAGCTTGCACTGACGGCAGTGAAGGCCATTTCCCCCGACCTTTCCGGATATGGATTTTTCCATTAGCGGCTCATTATGGGTGTTACCTCAGCAGCAATGGTAGAAATAGCTTCAATTAGGGTGCCCTGTCGCCCCCCCCCCCCCCGCTTTGTAATTCGAGGACAGGAACAAAAGAGAGATTAGCAGTGGGACACTCAAAATGCGAAAGGAAAGTGGTGAGGTGTCGCAGGTGGCCGTATTCTCCGGCGCAGCCAAAACACGGCTAACCTTGTCCATCGCGTGACGTAAGTGATGAACTGCCGCCTGCCTCCCACAGAATGTCGCGCCCTAGCGCCCAGTAATTTGCGAAGTCTCTCTACTCTGCTGCCATCTTTCCTTTCCCCTTCGACGTTGCTATTATCCGCAAAAGCCACCATATCGTGCATTTTCCAACAGTCCGCGTTTGACTCACTCTTGACTGTTCAGCCGTCATTAGAACCGCAGTCATAGCCACACTCATAAAGCCGCAGGCCCGACCCAGGCTCCGTCTGTCTCTCCCGCCGCGTCATCTGCATAAAAGAAGCGCGATGCGTGGGGAAGAGCAGCACACGCTCTAATGGACCTCGCCGTGGGGCGAGGCCATGCGCCTCTCCAAGGTCTCGAGAAGTCTCGCGGTCACGGTTATACCTTCTCGCGAGCCGCTCCCGTGACTGCAGCAATGAGGAGTATTAGCGTATATGGGCGTCTGTACACGATAGGCGGAAAGCTCAAGCAGGGAAGTCACGTTCCCGGCGCGCGGCGTATACATAACGGCGCTCGATGGCCGTGCCACGACTCGGGGACGATGATTGCATAAAACGGGAAATCGCCTTTTACGGTCAACGTGCGTACGCGCTGGGAATCGCCTGCAGGGAGAGTCCGTTTAGGTTTACCGGTGTGGTAGTACGCGGTGTGTTCTTTTTATCGTTATCTCGTTTTATAAAACAAGCTGCACTTCGATTAATATAGAGTGGCTAAGAGAGCTCAAGGTAAAATAAATTCAGGAAGCATTCCGTAAACAATCGGGAAATGGAAGAAACACGTCAGTATTCTTGCTCCTTGGAGAAATTGCATAGCTCTGGTCGATGAAGAGGCGGTGGAAAAAAAATGAGGAACTTGAAGAAATAGCAGTAGAAAAAGTTACACATACGCCTCTTCGCAAACTTACAACTTGCGATAACAGCGTTGTTGACCTTAGCGTACACGTAAAGCAGTCCTAAAGTGCACTTTTTATTCGGGCCAGCGTTTCGCCAAGTACGCTTAATTATCGCCAGCTTCGATGCGTCACTCCAGCCCAAGTATGAGTGCCGTGGCCGCAGGGGCGCTGAAGCTGACTTATTTTCCATCCGCCGCACGAAGCCATCGCTTCTTTGCAAGTAAACGCTAACTATAAGCGGAGTGAACGTTAATCGACGCGCACACCAGTTGCGGTAAATGTGACGTGTCCTTTTGGGTGAGTTACATTTCCCACTTAAAAAAAAAAAAAAAGAAAGTTTCAGGAGAGAGAGAGAAAGAGAGAGCGTATGACTTTAACGGCAGCTGGAAGCTTTCAATGGCTTCTCCGTTTGACAATGGAGGCACATGACCAACAGGAGCTCTGCACCATTTTCGCTTGCTATGCGGACATTTTCATTTCGTTCTTCCGACAGTGTAATATCGCGACCGCCTTCCGACACCCTGTCTAATATGAAGCGGACTTCCTGTGCGCTCAGACAAACAGGAATGTCAGGGGAGCATTCCCTTTTTCATCTACGTTTAATGAGACGAGAACATATTCACATTAGGGACTATCCCTGCGCTTTGCTGCAAACCGAACTGCTTCAACATGAGCAGAGGCTTATCCTCTATGCTTGTCACAGGTCACGCGCTGTCCCTGCATTGCGTTTGACTTGAGTATATTTGCAACGTCATGTCTGTAGTCGGCATCGTATGTAGTGTGTTTCATTGTTTCTAAGCAATTGTGAAAGATTTCGAATATTTTTATTTCTTATTATATTCCTTAGTGTATTCGTCTTTTTTTGGAGTGGGGGGGGGGGGGGGGGTCTTTCTTTTTTATCTACGCTTTCGGGACCGGAGAATCTTTAGTAGCCAAACTTCACATACTGTCGGAGTTAACAAAGAGAGAGAGAGAGAGAGAGATAGAGAGAGAGGGAGGGAGGGAGGGAGAGAGGGAGGGATGGAGGGAGAAGAAATGTGTCCTTATTCAAGCCACTTGATCTCGGCGCCATTGTGAGACAGTGCATTTGGCTACCTGCGCTTCAAAGGTCGGGAAAATTTTGCTTCTTTATTTCGAAAATGAATGATTACTGAGCTTTATCAGCAAATTACACCTTCATAGCAAAGCGACCACCCTCAGTATCGCGAGAAAATACTTCGTAAGCCAGAAAAGATGCAAGAACAAAAGACGGGCGGCGATGCCGCTGTGGAGTTCCCGCACCAACCAGCTCCTCGTGGCGCTATGGGATTTGAGGCCAGTTAACTGTTTTCATCCAAAAAGAAAGAGAAAAAAGTAAGACTATAGCATGCATTCTAAAGGAAGGAAAGACCCCAGCAAGCAAGTTTCGACAACTTTTCCTGCGTCAGGTGTGCCCAAGTACGAGGAAACATTTCCAAACCCGCGACGTCACTCCGACGTACTGCCGCTGGCATTGCGGCATGAACTTCTAAAGAAGATATGAAGAAGGTAACGGTAAACCATTCCCCGTCAAATGAATAAAAAATGTTATTTGAAGAAGTACTGTACCAGTCTAAGTTGATATAGTGTTGCTCTCTTTACCACCTCTTGAAGGTACTTAGAGTAAACAAAAGGGCCAGAAGATAGGAACGACATGAAGAAAAGACGGATGTGCTGACTCCGAAAAAAATGAGTCGCAGCGCCGATCAGGAAATCCCATCGAGCACGCAGGTTTCGTCACTTTCTCGCATGCTCGAGGGCCGGCCCAGCACGTGCCTCTGTCTGTCCGCCCTTCGATCACTTCGGCTTCGCGGAAAGTACTACGTGTGCCCGTCGGCGTCATATATTGTAGGAGTCACCAACGAGACAAAGAAAGAAAAAAAGACAAGAAGTTAAAACGAACAAGAACCCTCTTACTTTTCCTCGCCCTTAATTTTTCTTTTGTCTTTCTTTTTTTTTCTGGGCAGCGAGGTCCGAAGCACCGCAGTATCTGTGGGAAATGAACCGATAGAGAATCGGTGCCTCCCTTGGCACCACGCCTGGACGACGCGCAGAGCTTAGGGATCGCGTCTCGTCTTTCGCTCACCGCACTTCTCCACTTTGATTTGCGTGTCTGGTATTCTTTTTTTTTTCGTATAACCTTATGCGCCATTCTTTGACTAGGAAACGAACGCAATATCGGGCCTAACACTATATTATGGTGACAGATAAAGCCGCCCCTCCCCCCTCCCCACTTTTTTTTTTCTTTATTCTCCTGTTCTGGGTTCCCGGCGACTTATTCTGGGACGAGGGCGCGACCGGGCATAACAGGGTGGACGCTGTACCCTTTACACGCGCCAACCATCTACAGAAAAAAAAAAGCAGTGTTTCTTCTCTATTCGTTTCCTTTGGTTTAGTTTAGTTTCGTTTTCGGCGAATGAGTCCAATACCTAACGGCAGCAAACTCGCGGTCATGGTTACGCCATAACTGAACGTGTGCGTTGAAAGGAAAACTGGGCGTACAAGCTGGGTGCAGCACGAAGCTATAAAAGATTCCGGCCCGCCGCTGTGGCCCACTGTCTGTACCGTTTGATTAGGGGGGGGGGGGGGGATGCAAAAGCACCCGCGTACTTCGATTCAGTTGCCCGCCAAAGTACCTCAGGGGGTCGAAGTTAATCCGGAGTTAATCCCACCACGGCGTGCCTCGTAATCAAAATGTTGTTTATTTGGCTTGTAAAAAAGTCCCATAATACTGATTGTACAAAATATTTCTTCGAAAGACAGGTTCGTAGGCGAAGAAAAAAAAACTTCGTTCTATGGTGCTATTAACCTGGACACGGCCAAATTACACCACGTCGTCCAATTCAGCCACGCATGGCGTTTAAAGCCATTCAGAGAGGCAGCCCCCCGTAAGCCAATCACAGCTCACAAGATTGCGAATTTGTCAATATGGCGGTATCTTACAGCGTGCATAATAGAACCACTGTTCCTGGCATCGAACGCAGCACCACAGCTTCAATTAGTTGCGGCAAGATGGTAGATTAATGGTCGATGAAGGCGCTTATCGGTGCTCTGTGCAGCAAAATCAGCTTGAGTGAGCTAACTCGCCCAATTAATTAAACGCGCCTCACAACGTGAAAATTGTGTTACACGCCCTGCGATACGTCGGCTTGTACTGAACACGCGGTCTAAGCCTAGAAATTCCGACTCCTGCCTGGTTTTCCGCTCCGTCTGGATGGACGTGGAAATCGCAGCCCTTACAGGTCGCCGCAACAGACATCGCCACCCGCTTCACTCGCTCTTTCGATAGACGATGCATTTGGATGATGCCTCTCCCTCGAGCGGTCACTACGAATTTCCTTGAACCATCTCTAACTCAGCAGCTATAATTCGTAGAGTTAAATATGTGTCTTAAAGTAATTAATTCAAAAGTCAGTTAGTCTGCTTATGTTAATTATTAAATTAAGCATTTTGATTTTCCGTAAAAGTAACGATCGCGTAATTTAGCTCAAGGGTTCGAATTGTCCTATCTGTTTGGTGCAACTAAAAAAAAAGTACCTGGTAGATACCAACAGTTTAGAGGGGTAGGCTTCCCAGCACGTATTTTAATTCGTTTATCTGGAAGAGAGAATGGGTCGATTATTACTCAGAGAGGCCAAACAGCCCTCTCTCGAATCTCGAGCCGACACCTTAGCGCTGGTACATCAGTGTGATGTAACATGTTTCAATGTTTTTTTTTTTTTTTAATATTAGACGCCCTCTGGCGTTCTGACGCCAAATTGTCTAAACTTGCCTCGTTGAGTCCTTAGTTCCTTTAGGATGCAGTGTAGTTTCATATTTAACGATGAACAGTTATATAATACGGACTGGCATTGTCAAAACCCATCACCTCACGGCGAGCAGGTACTGTAAGGGTGGAATTCGCTAGCTGTGTTAACATTAACTAATCCTTATATATATATATATATATATATATATATATATATATATATATATATATATATATATATATATATATATATCGTGCCGGTGGACCTCGTTGCTTCTTTCACTGAAACGAATTACCACGTGATCACTGTTCCGCAAGTCTTTCCATCGTAGGAAGCGTCACAGCGCAATTCTACCTCTTTTTTTTTTTTCTTTCTTTATTGACACGATTTAATAGTAATGAGACGTTGTTGGCTTTTAGGTGGCGCCAAATTCTCCTCGTCACTTGGCAAACAAGAACGGAGTCGCGAAATTTGGCGAGAAACACTGAATGAATTGAGACAGCAAGAACACAAGGTCCCGCACGTAAGAAACCGCTCGAACGAAGTACGGAAACAGTTCTGGAGACGGGCGCCCGCTCAGAGCATGTTATTGGGCGAGTTGTTCAGACACATGTCAAACTGTGGTTTTGCGTAGTGTGCTTCTTTTTTTATATATATCTGTCTGTGCAGTTTTCACACTGTCTTCGTTTTTCTCACTCATTCCCTTATTTATGAACGTTTTTGTTCTTTTACCTGTTCTGTTATATATGGTTTCCTGTGGAGAAATGAGGTAGAGTCTACCTCGGCTACACCATTGCTCTATGTTCTACAGCAATAAATAAATAAATAAATGAATAAATAAATAAATAAATAATCTAAAAATAACATAAAGGTAATGATGAGGATGATTATGAATGACAATGAAGTCAATCACAATAACTAAAGGAATGCTGCAATCCAGATTGCACCCGATATATCTAACGCCTGTCTACGCCACTTAGTCTTCATTCGTTGGCTCAAACGTGACATGAAAAAATCCAAACGCATAGCTCAGTTTCAGTGCAGTCCACAGCAAGAGCGTAAGTGCGTCAATTCATACACAAAGGCAGGACCACTTATCGCAAATACTGATCTAACGCCGTGTCCATTAACAAATAGTATTTTATAACTTAATTTCTTGTTGCAGGTAGCTCGCAGATCACGGTCCGCCAGTAGCATTTTAGTTGTAAAGGGCGGCTTGTCTGGTTCCTCTGTCATTTCGTTAATGTCTTCACTGAAACTACGAGGCGCTTCGTGTTCTAAGCCCTACATGTTCCATATGCGCATTAAATTGCCGTTATTTCGCCGCCGATTTGACTTTCTTTCGCGTGAAATCTACAGCGATATAAGGCGCAAACGGGAAAGGTGTCCCCTAAACATTTGTTACGAATGTCGATCGCGAGACGCAAAAGGCCTCAAGCGGAGTTCACTTCGTTGACACTTGTGTCACTTTCGGTGTCGCCCGAAAAATGCCACCGCGCGCCCACATAGGCCTCGTGTGGACACGTGAGATGCGACACATTGCCTGACGCAATGCACAATCATGACGGCAGACTAATTGCTCGTTGTACCAGGAAAATAACAAATTTTCTTTGCAAATGAATGTCGGGAGCGAAGACAGTCACTCAGTCAGTAGGGAACTTATTTATTTGCAATATCTTCAAGGTCAGACGGCATTGCATATAGGGGAGTAGCTACGTTAAGTATTTTCGAAACATTACACTAGAATTGTGAAACAAGGAGTCGAAATAGGTTAGTTATAATTGTTCTAGAAAACACAGCTGGCAAGTGTAAGGAGAATAACGTTAGACAAGCTCATCATCCATAAAAAATTTAACGATGTAAGGAAGTCACATTCGTACTAGTTTAAAATAAAATAGTTTCCTTATCGTACAAACAAGTCCAAAAATGCGTCGGGATTTCCAATAGTGGCCACTGAGGCGGAGAGTGACTCCGTTTGTCGGACGGGTACGTGGCGGATGCGAACGCGCTAAAACAAAATCATCCTCTAATGTGCCACCAACTTTATGAACATGATCAAGTCTCCGTGACTGTGTGGAAAAAAGAAGTGCTTGCGCAGGTCATTGGGATGATTTCAAGCCTGTTCTAACTGTCACGCTAACCTAACGACGTTTCCGAATAATAAGGTGCGCTGGTATTACTGCTTGCAACGGAATCTGACTCGTCGAATCATTGAGCGGAACGCGAGGTCGTTTTAGCACGTGCGTCTTATTATCCGGCTGTCTATTTCTAGTTCCGACTCCTTGTAGTCAAGTACGCGCAGCTGAGAGTAAAGGACATCAACGCACTCATTTAAAAGCAAAGTCCTCAAAACGATGGAAAGCTAGGCGATTTAGTAAGGACTCGTGACTCGAAAGATTGGGCGTTTGAAAAATAAGCGAAATGCATTTTGTGTTGGTATCCGCGGTGATTTAGTCGTCTTTTTTGTTGTTGTTGTTCTTTTTTCGTTTCCGTTGTGTACGCGTGTTTTCTACGCACAACCTTGCTAAGCCGGGCCCTGGTTAACGGAGAGCCCTGCACTGTAATCTAATTCCTCTTACTACAAGTTTAAAACGTGCGGAAGGAATGTCGTTGATTGCCGGCTCTGCCTTCAGTCGAGCCTCCTGCCACTATACTACACTCTACGTCACGCTTAATACCGTCCTGAGTTAGTTTGTACCGTGTAAGCGTAACACCATAAATTCCTTGCGCGTAGGTCCCACCAAATGAGGGGAAGACATTGGCGAAAATATGTTCCACTTCGTGAAGCTTACGTGAAACGAGTTTCGGGGCCGGAAGCTGGGCCTATAACGAAGCGTAGGGACGTGAAAAACTACGAGTACAAACTGATGGCTGGCCTATCGTATTATAAGCCTATTGTAGCCCAGGTGCATGTCTTATGCCTTTCTGACGCTTCCTGCGCGCAGAGTAGCTTGTAGACCTGTAGGCCCGTACGCGCCAGCAGTGTCATTTCGCTATAGAGCTAGCTGTCTGTCTCTCTCTGTTTTCGGGAGGCAAAATCTGATCAGAATTACCATCGATATGTCCAGGTACGCAGTTTGCGATGGAGCTTTCATATAACGTCATTTCAAAAACAACGAAGCCTTCGCAAGAGCAGTGCGTTGCGTAATAACTCTTAGCGCTAGATCAAAAAGTTAATTATAACCTTAGCGCATCAGAAACGCGAGATAAGTGAATGTGTACCACACTGTAAGACGAGAACTTACCAGCCTCGCAAATGCATGAGCGTTCCTTTTTTTTAAATATATATTTTATGTTTATATTCAATGCATCGACTTGATGGCGTTTTTCTGACAAGGTTAAACGAGGTTGGGGGTTCGATAGCCGACTGCTGCGGCCGCACTATCAAGGAGGTGAAATGCGACAATGCCCCTGCACGCCCGTGCACGGTGTACTCTAAGCTCAACTCAATTCAACTCAACTCTAAATTATTTTCTTGTACGATGCCCTGTTATATAATATAGCCCAGATGCAGCCTTGTGAGGCAGAACCCGGTCACAATCATTAGAGAGTTTTAGAATAGAGGCCCCAAACGTTTCGGGGCCCCAAAGAAATTGCGTCGAAGACACTGCGCATGCACGAGACGCAAACTGCGTTTGGGTTTTGCGTCGGGCACGCTATTTCGCCGATTTAGCGGAACCCTTAAAAGCTGCCCCAAAAGCTTTGCGTCAACAAACATGGCGGTACCCATAAAAGCGACGGCTCTAACCTAGCACCAAACTGGGCTCGATTCGTGGTAAAGCGTGAAGTTTGTAAGCTAGGACAAGTGCCTGCGGTTATCGCTCTCTCTCAACTCACGTGTGTAATGAAGATTGATTCACTAGACGCCGATGATTCCGAGTTCGATTGTCTATATCATGCCTCGTAAGCGTAACACGGCTTAACTTGAATGGTGAAGGCACGTGAAGTTGGTTACTCATAACTAAGCGTAACAAATTGCTTGCTGCTAATAGAATAACCTCAAATTGCAATTAAACACGAGAACCCGAATTTTTTCTGATCATAAAATGGCAGATTTTATTAAATTATTTATGATAGCTTTTCTTTGACGCCGCAGTGGTGCTGTAAACTCGACGCTATCCACAAACGCAAAGTCCTATTCCAAAACTCTTCAGTCCTGCGTACCCCAATGCTGACACCCGCAAAGCTCTTTGGGGCCCCTGTTCTAGAACTCTCCGTTTTCGTTTTATTAAACGGGCGTATGCTAACTTTAAAGAAAAGGTACACTCCTCTACTTCTGTTTCGTGCGATTTGCCTGCTTCACGTCGGACACAGCGCTCCGAAGGGCCCCTTCTCCAAAAGGCATCGGCATATAGTGTCCAGTACTGGATGCCTCTATAATACTCTGATACTGCGCTTTCTTAACGCTATTCATACTGGAATAGCGCTCAAGCAGTGCTGAAACCTCGTGACGCGTACGCAGAGCACTGCAGCTTTGTGTTCGCAGGTCGCAGAGATTGCATGGCGTTTCAAATAGCCTTTCTTTGCATAGCCTTTCTCTTTTTCTCTCTATCTCTGTCCTATTTTAATGAAAGGTGAAGCGCGCTTTTCATGCGAGTTTAACCCAACATTATGGTATTACGTTATAAAGGAGAAAGTCTTAATTAATAACGTATTACTATAATGTTGGGTTAGAAGCCTTGCATGTCTCATCGGTCAGACGACCGATGACCCATGACCATTGGTATTAATGAAGGCGAAGCTAATTAATATAGAGTTAATTAAGGCACTCGAACACGCGACCTCGTGTGGGAGTCGAACCCTGGACTTTTGGAATTAAGAGGGATGGCTAAGCGAAGTACACTAGGCGAATTAAGAGGATGAGTGAGCGAATCAAGTGGATGAATACGCGAATTAAGAGGGATGACTAAGCGAAGTAGACTAAGCGAATTAAGGGGGATGTGCACGTCATGTGTCCATCTTTAATGCATCGGGCACTTGGGCTTTCGCGTTCAAGTCGTCTTAGGGATGACATAAGAGACCCTGTGAATTTTTTATCCGCACCCCACCTCTACAAGCTATACCGAATCGAGCCTAAATACGAGCCTCCTCGCTGTTTTCATATCAGCAAAGAACGAACGAACCCCATTCTTGAACCCTTAACGGACGCAAAAAAACAAAAGCCGGCTTGTTCCGCACTCCTGTAAACATCGCGGCGAAACAAAACAAAAAAACGAGAGGTAGTGAGTCTTCCAATGCACGCGTACTACGCGTAGCACGATATCGCCAACCAGATCATCCCCATCCACACTCTCCCACCTTCTTCAGCCCCGAGTCGGTTGCCGCGTATAAACAAGGCGCGTATTGTCCCGCGCAGCCAACCAGCCAGCCGGCGGCGCAACACAAGGCGTATTCGATCAAACACGACCTGTCGCGAATGACCTATTGTGTCCTCCGGCGAAGGTGGCTCGCCTCGCCTCGCGCCGTTGCGTTTTGTCGCGGCCTTTTCTCCTTCTTAACTTCAGCGCCGCGCGAGCCTTCGCCAGTTGCGTGCAGCAAAGCTCTCTGCCCTCCCGCACCGAGGTCGCAGCGGCCTCTGTTGTGCTCGCGTCGCAAGCCCATCTCGGCGCCACGGAGGAGGGCCTGCTAAGTTCAGTCTGATATGCGCGTGCTTCTTGCGTACCCGTGAGTGGTCGAGCGATATGTTCAGGTACCGTTCCGGAAGCTTTGTATATGTGTGTGTATCGTTAATTGTTCGCAGCGATTGTTTACTCGCCGGCGATGCCAACGAAATTTGCGCACTTTGCAACAGCTGCACATGACGTATATAAGTAGCACGCCTCTATGTTTATTTTTTTTAACGTATAAAGTGACATACAGGTGTGTTAAGAAAGCAAACATAGCACATCGCTGAATGAAGCATAAAGCAGGTGAGCGTAGACGGAAGTCCACATAGAACAAGTCCCGTCTACTATATTCTCTAGGTTCCTGTTCTTTTCTTTTTATCTTTCTTTCTTTTTTAGTCATGCGTAAAGCGTTTTTATTTTTCCTCCAGCACACTGAGACAGTGAGTCAGAGAAACAAACGCTGAGAAATATAGTCAATACTCTTTCGTGCTGTTAGTGCATGACAGATCGCGTAAAGATAAAACAGTGATTCTAGGTCTAGACACAGTCGGGTTGGCTAGGAAATCTGTCGAACCGAATTAGTGACCGAGCTATGTGCTTCGTTAACCTTCCTGCCAACAAAATCAACTTCTTACGTGTCTTAGAATAACGAGCGGTCATTCACGAAAATACCACATTTTACTTGGCTTTATAGAAGCAGGAACAGAAGGAAACAAAAAAGAGAAGAAGAAACTTACAGTTTGTTTATTCCGCGGACTAACTGCTGACTCCTAGTCTGTTGAAGTATGTTATAGTAGTCAGCCTTTCGAGTTAGTCTAATCGACGACAGATCGCGACTGTTGGCGCTTGCAGCACGCGGTTAGAATATATATTTTTTTTAAGGCTTCGGCGTTCTGGAATTTTTGTTCAGATAGTGCGAGTTACAAAAGGCACAACGTCTAACACTGACCTCGTTGGGGAAACGTTTATCGCCACGCTCGTGGCAACTGATGGCGATTCTTTTCAGACGCCGATAAATCAAAAGAAAAAAAAAAAGAAAAGGACCTGCACGTAAGTATCTACGTGCACGCAACTTTTACAAAAAAGGGCCCGTATCGGACATGACCCGAATCCGAGCCAGGTGCCATGCGCTTTCTATTCGCATTTATTTATTTGTTACTGTCAGAAGAAATAACTGAGGAAGAGCATGAGTTCGCGGGAGAGGGGAAATGTAGGCAGAATAGTACAAAGTAGATCCCCAGCACGCACGCACGCACAAAAAAAAACGAGAGAGAGATAGAGAGAGAGAGAGAAATAGGAAAAAAAAAAGAAAGTATGTAGGGTGAAGAACACAGTAGTCGTCCGTCTTTCTCTGTACTTTCAAAACGCCAGGCACGCAAGAGGAGATCCGGTGTTAAGCTGCACGCCGTCTGAGACCTTCGAGGAAAGCTTCGTAAGATTTCGGGCTCACTTTGTTCTTCCCCTCTCCCAGGATGAAGGATTGAGCACTCAACGCGTTCGGCTTTTGCAATACAGCGCACGTAAATATCCAGAAAACGATTGCTGCCGAGCTCTACCTCACGCGTACGTTTTCCGCCAGGTGACGAACGCAGCGTGGAACGACGGAGCATGTTCAAGCGAAGCTTGTATTAGAGAGTTATAAGCTCAGCGAGCCAACGGGCCATCGTAGACGCCACTGCGCATGTTGTCCCGCGCATGCGCAGTGGCATCTACGCTGGCCTGCTGAGCTATAACTATCACCCGTGCCGGCGTCGGTGTTGCCGTACGAAAATACACAAGCCGCGCGAAAACAAAAATTGCTTGTCGGGCTGCGGATTCGAATCACCGACCTCAGGGTTGCAAGACCACCACGCTAACTGATTCAACCACTGTCGTTTCATCGTACGCGCCCTGTAAAGCGAGGTTTTATATACGTGAAGTAGACGCAGCGCAAGCCGCGAGCCAATCACAGACGCCCCTCCCTGCGCGATCACACCCAAAGAGTGTGATCGCGTGTTCTCTCTCCTCGCGCTCGCCGTTTCCCGCCAGTTGAGGCCCGGCAGTCAGATGGGGAGGCCGCGCTTGGTTCGTTCTGCCGCAGAGCAGGGTGCGTTGAAGGAACGGCAGGGGGAGCGCTTGGTTCGTTCTGCCGCAGAGCAGGGTGCGTTGAAGGAACGGCAGAGGGAGCGCTTGGTTCGTTCTGCCGTAGAGCAGGGTGCGTTGAAGAAACGACAGGGGGAGCGCTTGGTTCGTTCTGCCGCAGAGCAGGGTGCGTTGAAGGAACGGCAGGGGGAGCGCTTGGTTCGTTCTGCCGCAGAGCAGGGTGCGTTGAAGGAACGGCAGGGGGAGCGGGCCGTGCGTCGTGCGCTCGGCCGAAGAACACGCGGCGTTTGATGAACGCCGCCGCGAACTCGCTCGAGAAAGGGCTCGTCGTCGACGTGCCGACTTCGCCGTGAGAGAGCGCGAAGCCGAGGCGTTACGACAACGAAGAGCTGCGGATCCCGAGCCTCGCCTGCACTCCTCTTCACAGTCGTAGAAGGGCGGTCAGTTTGTTTTTATTAGAATGTGAAGATATCTACTCATCTGCCGGTTTAGGCTCCGCTGGCCTCCTTGGAGGCCTTGGGTTCGGGGATAGCATAGGGAAAATAAACATGTCCACAGTAGAGATTAGTAAAAGGCGATTGGGTTTTATGGCAGAAAAGTAGGGAAACCACAAACGACGGAGGCGTGCAAAAACGCAGTTCCCAATAATGGTTCAGAAAGATTGATGCTGGGAATTTTTGTCTGGTAAAAAAAGCAAACAAAAAAGGCAAGTAAAATATTAGGCAAAATAAGAAAAAGAGCTTGACGGCGCAACCCACCGCCCCGTTTCGAAGGGGACGCTCACAGAATCCCAACCATCCTGTATATTTGACGGTAGTTTGGTGAGCATGGTTGTGACTCGAGGAAGGTACGACAAACTAAGTAAATACACGCGCTGCTTGTTGCATGCCCGTCTACTTCAGTCCGGGATCTCGATTTGCACTCACGAGCGGCCACCAGCCGATTGTATTGCTAAATAGCGAGGTGCCTTTCGAGGCAACGTAGACATGCAGGCGAAACCGTCATGTGTTTATGTATAACTTACAAAGAAGCAAACTAACTAACTAGCTAGGGCCCCCGAACTTTGGGTAATGTGAAACGCTGACACGCTTGAATGCGCGTATCTGTGCAAATTTTTTTTAGCAGCGCTAGCTTTGTCTCAACGGGAGAGTCGCGCCAGTTACGTTTCACGACAGTCTGTCCACAAATGGTTAGGCCCCATATATACAGGTACGACGCCGACAGAGTTGTTAAGGATTTTCGGTCACACGCGGGTCTTAGGCATGACTGTCCGTTTAACTCATATTTTTTCCCGTTACCGTGTGACATGCTGACTCGTGGTATAACTGGTGTGGGCCTTCATTCCTTTTTCCTTTCATTCCCGTGCTTTGGGGGCACGTTAAATATCCCCTGGTGATCAAAATTAATCCGGAATCTCTCACTACGGCATACCTCATAATCAAATCGTGGTTTTGGCACGTAAAACCCCAGAATTCAATTCTTTCTTCTAAAGGTAGCCAGCATGGTGCCCTGTGGTGATCTCCTGGAGGCATATTTTTACCCGTGGAGAAATTTACTTGTGCGTGGGAAGTTCCGCGTAAGTGACCGTTAGTTGTCGAATTACAAAGGTAGAAAGCATGCACGCAACGGTCACCTCCTTTGTTACTCAGTGGTTTAGTGCGCAGCAATTTAAATTGTAAATTTCGGGGACCTTCTTGCACATCGGCCGATTTGCCCACTGGTAAAACCTGTCGTGCAAATAGCTTCAGGAAATAGTAGCGCTCCCTAATGTCATTTTTTAAAATTTAATTCCACGGTCCATCAGTAACAACAATGACCGAATGGACGCTACTCCATACGTCGATTACTCTTTACTTTTATTACTTTTTTGTTTTTTTGAAATGGCGTAGCTGGCTGAGTTGCTTGCTGCCGGCCGCTTGAAACTATACCACGGTACAGGAAACGACCCCACATGCCGATCATGCTCACGGCCGAGCCAATCGACCTGCACACCGGAAGTCCGTTGATCGGTTCCGGAACTGCGCATGGATGACAGAACTTATCGCATGGGGTATCGCGTCGTATTATACCGTGATGGCTTCGCTGCGGTTGTGGACAGGCGCTCCAGTGAGGCGTAACGCAGCTGCTTTGACGCTACACGTCACAGTGCTGCGACCCTGTTGCGAACTGCGCGTAGTCGCCGAAACACGTCGAGGGTGTCCTACGCCATTGAGCCATCGCGAAGATGCACACGTGAACATACATGCACTTATCACAACTATACGCGAAAAAGTATAACCGTTGCCGAGGCTATAATTGACGCCCGCCGCTTCATAAAACGGCGCATTGACCTACGGGCATAAAAAAAAGCAGATATATCTATACAAGAAAGTGATAGGGCGTATACCTAAAGGCGTGCCTTGACTGTGCGCTTTTGTACACCCATCACACATTCGTCCACTCGGCTTCTGAATGGAATTGAGTGTCTTCTTACGAATAATCATGTCCTAAAAAAAAAAAGAAGAACGTTCTCGTTCGCTGCCACATGGGCTCACAAAAGTGCGATTGCATTAACGCGTACTTCGTGCAAAAGGTTCCATACCTTAGTGATAAAGTTATAAGATCGGGCTAGATAATATTTCATCGCTGAACTTCTAGCGCGCAGCACAAAAACAGGCACAGGAGTTCTTGTATCACGCGTTGTGTGTCTGTCAATTTTTTATTGATTGATTTTTGTGGTGTTGTTTGCTAGAGGTTCAGCGGTATAGGGAAGTGATTTGTGGATCAATTTGTCCATGACCAAGCGTAGCTTGCAGGTTGGTCTGGCATTTGGCGAACACCAACTTCAACGTTCAGACTGTATCCAGCGTTATATGTCCCTCCCTTGAATTTCGTCTCCTTCGCACATATCCTCTCCCACACACTGCCCTACTAGCGCGCTCTCTCTCTCTGTCTCTTTCTCTCTTATTTTTTTTTTTTCAATACAGGCCACCGAACGAGTGCGCGCACTAACCGAACGTTTTACCGCTGCACACACACTACGAAAAATTCTTGGCTCGGCCATCAAAGTGCCCCTCGGCGTCCACGCTTAACCGTCCTCGCTGCAGCTCTCCAGAAGAACGCGTTTTCGTGTCTGGGCACCGCGTCGGTTTTCTTTCTCCATTATTTTTTTCTTTCGCCGGACAACACCTTCCCATACAAAGCAGCGCTTCAGACTCCAGCGACGCAAGCAAAGCAATACAGTTACTGCACCACGCGTGACCGGCTCTCGAAGCATTGCCTGCATTGTGACGACGCAGCCGCCCTTCACCTTAGCCGAGGCCGCCGGGCGGACCCGTTTGTTTTACGTCCTTCGGGCGGGGACGAATTGCTCTTCCTCTTGCGGGCGGCTTTCTTTCTTTCTTTCTTTCTTTCTTTCTTTCTTTCTTCCTTTCTTTCTTTCTTTCTTTCTCTCCTTTTCGTCTTGCCTCTGCAGGCAGGTACTGCTCGGTCAGGCAACCAGTTCGCACAGGCAGACGACATTCCGCGCCGCAGGATCTGCCTGCCCGACGACGCCATTGACCGGACGCTCCGATCGCAGGAGCAAGCACGCACGCACGCCAGTCACTTCGAAGAGGACGGAACCGGCTGGTCTCGCGCCGTTTGCTGTTGCCTTATTTTTTTTTTTTTTCCCAGTCGATAGATAGGCCGGTTCGTTTACCCGTCTCGCTGGCTATGCGGCAGTTGTACCACTGAGCTCGAGGACGCGAGTTCGAGTGCCAGAGGCCGAGGTCGCATGTATACGGATCCGGAATGCAAGATGTCTGGTGCACTTGGACTTTCGATTGGTCCACGTTTAAGAAACGCACGTGGTCCAAATTAATTCTGAGCCTCCCCGGCTGAAAGCCCGTGCGTTTCTCGGGGCTTTCAAATCTATCAGTCAATTGTTTTGTGCTGTCCGACTATGCAAACGCCCTGTCCTTGCAGCACTAATAAATTCACCAGTAGGGCATTGCAACTAGCCCAAACTATACTGCTTCGATCCAACAGAAGGTATATATATATATATATACCTTCTACGATGCACATAGACGTATTGACTAACCAAGAGAGAATTCGCAGGTACATGTCACAAGTTTCACAAGTGCATGTCACATATATATATATATATATATATATATATATATATATATATATATATATATATATATATAATGCATTTCGAATTGAAGTAACTAGTATATGTAGTAAAGTATAGTTCTAACGTATAACGGGTACAATCGGTGCATTCCATGGGTGCGGTGCGAAAAGAGGGGATGTTGTGGAAGGTGAAATTTGCATAGTTTCACCTTGCACTCTTAGAAAAGTTTTCACCGTATGGGGCTTATCTTGTCCCGAAACAATATTCGTTATCAGCCTCGCTTGCGTTTCCTTTCTTGAAAGCTTAGCGCTCGCCACTTTGCTGTCGAGAATGCTGTGTCGCACTGATAACGCGCCAGCCGTCAGTCACATGGAAGTACCGGGCTCGCAGCGTTAAAGAAAGAAAATGCATGCAAGACAGATGACGATTATTGTTGTAGGACAAAGTACGTCCCAAACGGCGTGAACGTTTTTTAAGAGTGTGTCTGTGCTCATACCTTAAACTATTTACAACTCGACAGCTACGATGCACATAGACGTATTGACTAACCAAGAGAGAATTCGCAGGTACATGTCACAAGTTTCACAAGTGCATGTCACATAGGTATACGCTAATTGGTTTGGTAAGTCAGCGGCTCGTTACCGTCTTTTACGCGTTTGTATACGTATATCTACTCCCCAATCTGCTACTCTCGCTTTGCGTGTAGACCAACCAAGAGAGAATTCTCTGTTTAATCATAATGTTTTAAGTGTACGCTAATTGGGAAAGTCAGTCCGTCAGTTACTCGTCGCTGTTTTTCATTCTACAGCCTTTTTCCCCTATAATGTACGTACTAATCTTGCGTAGCGTATAGACTAACCAACATAGAACGCGGCGGTTTTCAATAAGTAAACGTCATTAGGTCTATGTTCTTATTTGACTAGTCGATGACTCGTCGCTTTCGTGTAGCCGTACTCCGAACCTACTCAAACAGCTGCGCTCGCGAAGCAGTCGTCGCAATCGCTTACTCTCTCTCTCTTGCTCTCTCATACACGAGGATCTTTTTTATAATTTTATGCGAACTCGATGACGTATGGGGCACGTCGTCTTGCAGTTTCCATTGTACAGCTCCGTTCCATTGCGTCAAGGCGTTCTTATATGCTCGATCAGCTCTTGCGTTTCCCACTGCGCGTGCAACCTTCGAAAAGTAAAAGCGTCGACAACCCGTCTATGGAAGACCGATGCTCTGACTGGCCTTTTGTTCAGTCTTTTCCGTACTAGTCTTTACTTCAGCGGCGCCGGGGTTCGAGTTTTTCTCTTGTTCGCAAGTGCGAAACGCTTTAAGACAAAGCGAGACGGCAGTATTCCCGAGTCTTCACGTCTAGATATTCTCTAGGACCGATGTACGGTGATTAGCTTGTATCTAGAACCATGAGGAGACTACTTTATGACCACTGTATAGGGACAAATTTCTCCCGTCGGCCGATTTCATTCCGTGCCGCCACATTTCGTAATCTCGTGCACCGTCTAACCATTTGACTGCATTCGGCTTCCATTGGAAACAATTTCTCTTATATGTAACAGACCGCCCGTTATCTGCTCTATATATGTATGCACTTTAAGCCGGCATAATCAGTAAAATATCCACCGCACCTGTTAGCTCTCTAGCTCACGCTGCTGCCTTGTTGTATCTTCACAATGAACTGTTATCATTTGTCATTCCATCGGTTGTTGCGCCGTCCTTACCTTCTTCTTAAGCTTTCGTGTGTGTCTGCGTGCGCGAGAGTACACACACACGCACACACAAAGACTGCCGTTTAAAAGAGGGAGAGAGAAAGCAAGGAGAGGAAACCAGACGAGCGTCCGGTTTGCTACTCTAGACTGGGGGTTAGGAAATGAGGAATGGAAAGACGAAAAGAGGGAGAGAGCGCAGCACTGCGTGCACGCGGGAGGACTCTGCGAAGGAGCCCTCGGTCACTTCAACCGGTACGCTTCAAGTACCGCACTAGTGCACGAATCGCGCTTCGTGTCATCGGCGGATGTGGCCGCGGTCCGAGTGTCTTTGACTCGGAGGACGGTCTCGAGTCCAGTCGTAACGAGAACAGATACACAGCAGGTGCTGTATCTGCAGGGGTCACGCGTTACAGTTACAGGGCGGGCGCCGAGGCGAACGGGTTGTGTATGTACCGCTTATGCGAGTCCTCGCGGTGAAGCTACTGAAATGCGCTCGAAAGCCTCCCTGCTTTATCAGATGCGGGCGACTTTAGCGTCTTATAGCATGGCCTCGGGGATGAGGTGTCCCGGGAAGAACACCGTACGCGTCGAAGATATCGCACGCCGCGCTTATATTGTAGCAATCGTCGATCCTGAGAATCTTGTCCTGACGGGTACGCTAAACCCGAACCGCACGTACGTGCCTCATTAAACGCCTTTATCCACGCGCCATCGCGATTGCTGTCACGCCGTTGATTGGCGAATCGTATACCATCTCCTCTTCCGCGCCTGACATCCTCCCCTCCTCACTCCCAAGGCCGAATTCGCTCTTTGCTCATCAAGAGCTTCCAATCCACGTCACCCTGTCGGCGATTAGCGTCAGTTGTGTAACACGTGCGCTTAGCATACTTACCGTCGTCTGTGTGGTAAGCGCCTGCATGCCTGGCGTTTGCGTCGCGCTCCGCTTGTCACACTCGTCATCAGCTGTGTTCACGTGTAGCGATAGCGCCGATAACGACTGCGGTAATTAGTGACGGTTCTCCCTCGTCTCGACACCACAGCTCGAGTTCCGCTGAAGGGGCAGAAATTACTCGTACGTGTTGTCTCACACCTTGGCGCACGGAAAATTGTACTTATTTCCTATACACGGATTCTTTATGATTGATTGTCCTAGTTTCACATTAGACTTTGTACTATCTATCCCCCCCCCCACACACACACAAACACATACACGCACCTCTCAAAATGACGGCAGATTACATTGCCGATGCCTATATTCCCGATATTCACAGAAAAGGAAAAAGTTAGTTTGCTTCTGTGATCAAACCATAATTATGAATTAAACGAGACGCGCACAACTGCATTTAGGGTCATTGTGTCTGGGCTCACTCTTGATAATTTCTTGCAACCGCCAAACGTTCCTATTTCATATATATATATATATATATATATATATATATATATATATATATATATATATATATATATATACCTTCATGTTTTGGTTTGTTATTCGTGATGTACGCTTACGTAACCGTTCACGTGAATTCATGGTAAACCACTTCGCCTTTAAAATCATATCTCTAGACTGCATTCTCTCTTAAACATCGTATCAGTATTATTATTGTTTTTTTTTCTTATATTATATAATAATGCGCATGCGCGCGAGCATCAAAAGGTTGTAGAAGTCTTGTTGATCTTCAGCTGACTTGTTTCAGCTTATGTTCTAAAACAGTTCCCGGAAATCAGATGAGGAAGTGTATCGCTTGTCAATTAACATTGCGCCTAGATATTTAAAACCGTATATTTCACGCAAAGATAATGGGCCTATATATGACGTACATTCCAGTGAAGGGTGTCTGTTTCCTTGTAATTGGCATTCAACCGCGACATTTTGTTTCTAATGCCGAGAACCATACCTTATCGTTCGCACCATTTCAGCAAATCGCTCGTATTCTCACAGGAACGTTTTCGTCGTCGGTGCAAATAATTTACCTAAAAAAAAAAAAGAGTGCAATCCGCAAACAATCAATTCTTCGATGAGGGATTCACAATATTAACTAACGATGTCAGCAATATATAAAGGAAGAATGAGAGACGGGGAGAGTGAAAAATGGAAATGCACAGAGGCTGACGAGATGCACGTCCTGTTTGCATACCATACGCTGGGGGAGAGGGGATGAACAGCGAATGGAGAGAAAGGTCACTACTGCAGCGCGCGCACGCGCACACACACGAAAAGCAAAGTCAAACTGCCCCTTGGGACTCCTGACGTCAGTGGAAGGCGCAGGCGGTGTACCCAATGACACGCATCGGTTTCTGGTCGCACCGACACCATAACTTCCTGATCCGACCGAGGCAGTTAACGGTGTTGGACGCAGTTCTACCTGAGCTATACCGCTGCGGTATATGGAAGCTATCGTCACTCGACCCTATAATGATTGTATAAGCGAGGAAGAGGATTTTAATGTACAGCTGGAGAGGTAGTCTTAACCAAACAGCAGGTATGCTAACCGATGCTGGATGGCACGTATTGTTAAATTCGCGAAATAGGTTTATTTTTAAAAGATGATATTGGGCAGCACCATATTAGATGGCGCCAGGGCGCTGAGATCGTTCTGTTCATCTAACACCTTTCAACTTCCTCGTCTTCAGTTATAAAGTTACCTTAACAATATTTTCATGGTGCGGTTAAGGTGAAGGCAAAGAAATGCGACGAAAAAAAAAGAAGAAAAGTACCCAGAAGAAAAATGAAGAATTAGCACCAAAGTGACTACGATAGCAACGAGCATTGTGCGTGGCCTTCAAATCACTGCTTAAGCTATTGAACCGAAGCCTATAATTGTAGAGCGTACGCCTCGCCTGCAGTATTTCGTTAGTTTGATTCCCACCGGGCCCCCACTGGTTCAAGTGAACTTGGCGTTCGGCTTTTGTCAGGCGTTGCACGCTTGGAAGAAGGAGCCTGCGCCCTAAATTCCCGTCGAAACCTTCGCGAGCACACGCGAAAAAAAAAAAAAAAGAGAGGAGTCTGGCGGTCACATGCCGCCAACTTCCCCATAGGTGTCCTTCCAAGCGTCTGGAATTCCCGTAGCTGCCGAGCACCAGGCCGGGAGCCACGCTCGTGCCTGTTTTACCGGTACATACGTATACCCGGCGGCAGCACACGGCTGCCGCCCTGGAAGCATATGGAGCCCGTGAAGAGGGAGCCACCCAATCAGACGCTTAACGCGTTCCATTTCATTATGGACCAGTAAAGTTGTTTCTGTCTCTCTCTCTCTCCCACAGCAGCGGCGGATGCTCGACTATTTCACCAAAGCTGTGGCGGGAGAAGGAACACCCTGAAGAGACCTTTGCAAATCTCTACAGCCCGGCCCCCCCTTTCGAGATGAGAAACCAGATAAATAATCGATCCCCATGTCGTGGTAACAGAACGTGTGCCAGCGTGCAGTCCAGACCAATCGCTAGTTCTCGCGTGCTACATTCCGAGATGGTCGCACCGACTACCCCTGTGGCGCGTGGTATATTATTTTAGACACGCCTGCCCCGTGATAACCCCCCGGTAGCCCCCGGCGCCATAGAATTGGTGACAGCGTTCCCGAAGTTTTCGATACAGCAGACACGTCTCGCGCGAGAGCAATGGCATGGAGACAGCGATAATGGTGTGCATCTGCGCAATATTCGGCGAGAAAATAAAACCAGCAAAACATCACGCACGTGTGGCAATATTCCGAAATTAAGCTGGCCGATCTCGCCCACTCTAAAAGCTTTTTAACACCCCTTCGTGGCCTAACCTTGGCCCGGATAATGTGATGATTCTGAATTGAATGCTGTGTGTTTACGTGCCGAAGCCACGATTGCATTAAGGGGCACGCCGTAGGGTGGTACTCCGGATTAATTTTGACCTCCACACTGTAAAAAAAAAAAAAAGTTTACACCCTTTGGGTTATGTTTTGTCCCGGAACAGTAATCGTCATCTGTCTTGCCCGCATTTCCTTTCTTTAACGCTGCGAGCCCACGGTACTTCTTACACTCTTAAGCAAAATTACACCCTTTTGCCACACAACGATAATCGTCATCTGTCTTGCCCGCATTTCCTTTCTTTAACGCGGCGAGCCCAGTACTTCCCACTAACGAACGGCATGCGCGTTATCAGCATGACATAGCATTCTCGACAGGAAAGTAGCGGGCGCGGCGTTTTCAAGAAAGGAAACGCAAGCAAGGCAGATGACGATTATCGTTGTGTGGCAGATATATTCCCCAAAGGGTGTACCTTTGTCTCAGAGTACGATTATTGCTGTGTGGCAGATATACAGCCTTTAGGGTGTATATCAGACGCACAACAATAATCGTCATCTGCCTTGCTTCCGTTTTTTTTTCTTGAGAACGTACACTCTTAGACAAAGGTACACTATTTCGGGTGTATATCTGCCGCACAACCATAATCGTCATCTTCCTTGTTTGCGTTTTCTTTCTTGAAAACGCCGCGCCCGCTACTTTCCTGTCGGGGATGCTAAGTCATGCTGATAACGCGCATGCCGTTCGTTACTGGGAAGCACCGGGCTCGCAGCGTTATAGAAAGGAAATGTGGACAAGGCAGATGACGATCATCGTTGTGTGGCAAAAGTGTGTAATTTTGCAAAGAGTGAACATCACGCTGATAAAAACGAGTGGAAAAGCAACGTTAAAGGAAGAAAATGGATGCATAAGTAGATGTCGATTGTTTGTTGAGGGACAAAATAAGACTCGAATAACGTCTCTCTCTCTCTCTCTCTCTTGCTATATATATATATATATATATATATATATATATATATATGCGATAGTTGTGTGTTCGGTTCCCACATGCGGCAAGTTGTTTTTTCTTCCACTTTAATTTCCATTAACTTATCGTTTCTACATTCCATTTATTAAGCACAAGTAATTTCCCCTATGTTGTCCTTGGTGTCAGTGCTTGTTGGCTTCTCATAATATGACTAATAAAAATCGTGCCCCTCGGTTAACCGCCTTTCTTCTCGTTTATTTATACATACATACATACATACATACATACATATATATATATATATATATATATATATATATATATATATATATATATATATATATATATATATATATATATGTATGTATATATATATATCTTCTTCTTTCTTTTTTTTTCTTTTTTGTGAAGTGCAGTAGTGATTACGACGACGATGAGGAAACGGCGACGGTTTGCACGGAGTGCGTATTGCTGCACCGTTAATTGACAGCGCGCGTCCCGTCGCCCTGCGATCAGTGACGTCACCGGTCGCAATAGCGTCACAGAGAGGGGACCACCGCGGAAGGGACGTCTTGAAGTGAGTCATGCTGAAAGTAAATCACTATTCCGCGTACAACGTTGCTCACGCTGCCGCTCCCAAGGGACGTCTTGAAGTGAGTCATGCTGAAAGTAAATCACTATTCCGCGTACAACGTTGCTCACGCTGCCGCTCCCGGACTCGCTCTGTTGACTGCGGCATTCTTCTATCGCGTGCCCTCTCTCCTGATACGTACGCCCGCTACGCACCGCAACGGTTCCGGCGAACGGAGTATAATGCTACGCTGCTGGCTTCCGCGCTACAAAGACCGAGACTCGGCTCGCGTAAGGCCGATCGCGCACACCAAGGCCAGGGCGTGCTTGGCTGGCGTCGTGCGTGCTGGCGACGCTTTGGTCGTGCATTATGCGAAGCCTCCCGAATGAAAGATGCAAGGAGCGCGGTCGGTTGCGGAGGCTCAAGAACAAGCACACAGATAGGGCGGCTGCCGTGTCGTGGGAAGAAGTGGAAACTTTTCACGCTCCCCCTTCCTTGGGCTTGACGCCGCCGCGATTCCCCGTAAGAACGACGGATGCATTGACTACTGCAGTGCAAAGGATACAGTGAATATAGCAGTGAATACAACAACGAGTGAAACACCCACTAAGGATCACAAATTACCTGAGAGAGAGAGAGAGAGAGAGAGAGATCTATCTGTCTGTCTATCTATCTATCTATCTATCTATCTATCTATCTATCTATCTATCTATCTATCTATCTATCTATCTATCTATCTATCTATCTATCTATCTATCTATCTTGATGCTGCTGCTGCTGCCGCCGCTGCTACCCTGGAAGATTCAGTCTCAGTTCCGTTGGCACCCACGCCGTTACACTATAACAAGTCAATAAGTATACTTGAGTGTATAATTTTTACTCTCTGACCATTATAACAGCATCATTAAAGTGGAAACTAAAATCTCTTATCGAGCTTTCGTGCCACCTTTGAGAATAGCTGTCATTATCTCCGTCCCCGCCGCTATCCACATCTTGAAGCGCACCCAGAACGCCGCGGCATGCGCACTTCTGACAAAGACTGAACATCAATCACACTGCCGCCTCTACAAGCCGCTGAGGTGTACATAGCGCTATACTGACAGACGGAAATAAAAAAGAATGCACTCGCCTTCCGCGTGTTGCAGCTGCCACAGGTGTGCGATATGTGCCTATAATATGGCTGTCGGGGATAACGCCGACATTTGCGGCGCGCCCGCAGTAAAGTCTATACGTGAAAGTCGGGCCAACTGCTGGATAGAGGCGAGGGGGCGCGCGCTCGCACACGTTTTAACCGCCTCCCGTGCCTCCAAGTCGTGACTCAACGCATCACAAGACTGCGCGAAGAGGTTGTTCGGTCGACAGAACGAACAACACACTCCGAGGTCATCGACTATGTGCCGTTATGCTTTGCACGCCCGCCAACGTGTGTGTCAGCACTGTGTGCTGTCGTTGCTCTTATCGCTTTGTTTGGTTTGGTTTTGTCGGTGGGTCATTATGGCGAGAAACAATCGATCTTTTCAACTCTACGGTAGCCTAGCGCTTTTCCGTGCGTTAACCTAAGCGCTAAACTGGCAGCCCTCTTTCGTGAATTGCTGTCCTCAGACAGAGGTCAAAGCGGCTGCAGTTCGTTCAATTCCCTGTCCTCTTAGTCATAATAGATCAACGGGTACCTTATGCAATAGCGAAGAGGGAAACGGGGAAAATGGCCGCTCGATTCTTGGCTTCTTGGGTCCCGCTGTTACGCTTTGAGGGTTTCCGTCTCCATAGCCAGTGCTCATCTCTGCATTTGAACGCTTTGCGCTGCGGATCAATCTTTTTGAACCAGCCGAATGATATCCTGACACTTTTGGGGCCAAGCTTATGAAGCCCTTTCGAATATCATTTCGCGTGCTGATCAATTAACCATTAACCAAAGCTGCCTCTTTCCACAAACGCAATCCAACGCCTATTCATTATCATCACGAGCCTCATATCCACTGAGGCACGAAAACAACTTCCAGAGATCTCCACAGTATACCCTATTACAGCGTCAGCCGAGCCCATCGTATACGGGGCGATCATTTTTAAGTTTTACGAATTTTTAAGAATCACCTGTGACAGACAGCATAATTCTTGTTGTTGAGCTGGAATAATCGAAGGGGCGGACATTACCAGCAGAGAGACTGAAAAATTCACTCAATAACTTCCTTAATGATTACCTCACGGCACATATTGCAACTTACGAATTGTAACCGGTGAGTGTGCAAGACGTATCCACTTGAAATTAATATTCGGTATGAAACCAGTTTCCAGAGAGAGAAAATAAACAATAAACTTTACAGAAAAGAGCACGCGTGCGTGTAGCTAGCTCCTCCGCTTTGCAGCGTGCGGTCCCCTCAGTCCAGGCGACCAGCGACTTCAGCTGCCCTTATCGCTCGGTTGACTATAGACATTATTTCCTAAAGTGTGGGACGAAATGCGCTGGCGTTCGAGCTACTTTTGTGCTTAAATGTATAAAAGAGTGTTATGGTGAACAAGTATAAGTGGAGGAACAGTGCATTTCTATGGTGAGTCTGGTGGCGCACGTATCCAAACTGGTGTCATCCTGGAAATTCATTCAAACTGGATGCGCCTTGCAAATTTACCGGCTAAAAATTCGTAAGCTGCAATGTGTGCCGTGAAGTTATGAATAAAGTAATTATTGATCTTTTGTTAATTAGTTGAATGTGTGTTTTGGTTTCTCCTGCAAGTAATATCCGCCTCTCTGAATAATCTAGGTCAAGGACTAGAATTGTATTAACTGCAACAAGTGATCGTCGAAAATTTCGTAAAGCTTGAAAATGATTACCCGCCAATTTTTGAAATCTCATCACTAATTATCATCCAACTTTCAATGAATGAACTACGCTTCCCTTGGCACTCAATCTGTCACTCCAAAAAAACTACCGGTAACTTTTTATCATTAGATGGCTCACCTCGCTCCGTTTCATCTTAATCACAGTTGGAATATCATCATTGCATCTTCAAACATCACATCTATAATTTCATTTTTCGTCCCTCATCGTGCGATCTTTAGTTTCGTTTAAGGATACGAAATTTTGTGTTTAGAACTGCGCCTCCGGCAATCTTCAGAAAGCTGTGTCTGTGCGTGCGTGCGTGCGTGCGTGCGTGCGTGCGTGCGTGCGTGCGTGCGTGCGTGCGTGCGTGCGCGCGCGCGTGT
Organism: Dermacentor andersoni; assembly: GCF_023375885.2. Taxonomy (NCBI): domain Eukaryota; kingdom Metazoa; phylum Arthropoda; class Arachnida; order Ixodida; family Ixodidae; genus Dermacentor; species Dermacentor andersoni. Next base: position 160,181,971 of record NC_092815.1, on the reverse strand, counting down.
GTGTGTGTGTGTGTGTGTGTGTGTGTGTGTGTGTGTGTGTGTGTGTGTGTGTGTGTGTGTGTGTGTGTGTGTGTGTGTGTGTGTGTGTGTGTGTGTGTGTGTGTGTGTGTGTGTGTGTGTGTGTGTGTGTGTGTGTGTGTGTGTGTGTGTGTGTGTGTGTGTGTGTGTGTGTGTGTGTGTGTGTGTGTGTGTGTGTGTGTGTGTGTGTGTGTGTGTGTGTGTGTGTGTGTGTGTGTGTGTGTGTGTGTGTGTGTGTGTGTGTGTGTGTGTGTGTGTGTGTGTGTGTGTGTGTGTGTGTGTGTGTGTGTGTGTGTGTGTGTGTGTGTGTGTGTGTGTGTGTGTGTGTGTGTGTGTGTGTGTGTGTGTGTGTGTGTGTGTGTGTGTGTGTGTGTGTGTGTGTGTGTGTGTGTGTGTGTGTGTGTGTGTGTGTGTGTGTGTGTGTGTGTGTGTGTGTGTGTGTGTGTGTGTGTGTGTGTGTGTGTGGCACTCCAGACGTCACGCTCAGCCACTAACACGCCATCAGACGTGGTGAATCAACTCTCAGGAACAAAGTTAGCATGACGCCTCTAAGTATCAACCATATAATTGCGGCTCATATTAAACTCTTGGCAATATGCGACGGCCAGCGCTTGACTCTCAAATTAGGGCTCAACGTAGAAAGAAGGGACTCGCTTGTTGATTGCCCCTCTCTCACCTGCTCATATGTCGCGCTCATTCGGCCACCGTCCATGCAATTAAAGCGGATTATGATATGAAAATTTTATTTAACTTTGGGGAAGGGTATATAGGGGAGGAACCGTTAGTTCAGGGCCCCTATGATGTCTGCTGCGTTGGCCTTAGGCCGGCGGATCATCGCCCGCCGCACCTCAGGAGTCCCACCGCGACGAGAACATTGGGGCGGAGCACTCCACCGTGGCGTGAAACGTCGTCGGCGACGAAAGATCAAAGGTTTCAGCATGCTCGATAATTTTATAACGTACACCCGAACTCAGTATTAAAAGTTAATGCAGCGCTAAGCGATTCGCAAATGGAGAGAAAGGGTGTTGAAGCGCCCGGTGAGTGAAAGCTGATGGATAGCCGCTTACGAGGCCTCTCGGGACGACGCGCTTACGGGCAACCGACAGAAGCAACCCCAAACAACAGAACAAGCGACGTACAGCCCCTGAGCCCCCCCCCCCCCCCCCCCCGACAGGAGAAAAAGAAGAAAGAACACAAACAACAATAACAACAACAGCAGGGGCCAAATTCTGGGAAAGTGAAGAGAATAAAGAAAAAAAGCGAGAAAGCAAGAGAAATACGCGCGAACTACAAGTCACCGAACGAAGGAGCGGATGAGGCAGCGCGAGCGAAGCGACCTGTCGAATCGGAAGACAGAGAAGGCCTGATCCTCCGAGAGACGCGGGAGCCGAGAGGCCGTTAATGAGAGAGCCCGCGAATTATTCCTTTACGTCAAAGGATCAGCGCCGCGGAGACGGGAAGACAATGAGGCTGCCGGGACGCCGTCGCCCGTAGCTGCCGTCTCCTCGCGCACCGTGGCGACGACGGTCCCTGCCAAAAAAGCGACGTCCCGAAGCGCCCACCGCTGCGTTCGTTGCTGGCGGCCCCGCTGCATACGACGCACGCGCGCCGTGAAGGCCTCCTTCGACCTGCCCTCCCGCGCGTCCTCCCGTACGCCATTGACGACGACACCTCGGCTCCCAAGAGCGCACCTTCAGTGAAGACTTGCGAACCGCATTGTGAAGACTTGCGAACCGCAGTCGCGTGCGCCAGAGCGAGCCTCCCAGTGGACCGCCTCTCGAGCAGACCTGGCCCAGATGTGACATCCTGTGCCGTATTCGCAATTCCTCTTGCACTTTCCACGTGTCTACCTTCGCTGTGATCGTGTGGTTTTGCCCCTGGCAAGGTGTGCGCGGCTGCTTCCGTCGAGGGCGAGAGTGGATTGGGAACCAGAATGAAGTCGTTCCTCAAGACAAGAATCCCGGAGGACATCCCGGAAGAGTCAGTACTTAGAATACACGACGTAGCACGCTTTGTGTGGCGAGCATGTGCTTCAGTATAGAATTGAGCGGGCCGAAGGCGGAGGCGATGTCGTGTCGGTTCAGCGCGCGCATGGCGGCCGCAGGCGTTCGAGGTGTAGTGGATAGAAAGAAGGCTGCAATGTTCATGGTTTGTCTTGATCGACGTGCTGGTTCGCTCTCATTTTAGTGACGTCAACTCGGTATGCCATTGTGCGATGCGAAGTGCGTTGGTCTACTATGGCACGTTCACTCCTTGCACTGGCTGTCGAGTCCGAAGCCCAACTCGACAAATAGGCGATTTAGCGCTATAATTTCGGGAGCATCACTGAGCACGCCTCTCTTGGCCAATGTACAGAGATTTGCTGTCAGTGGGACTCTACCACTCATCAGCCATATTTAGGACATCATGCAGCATCCTTCTATCTTTCGTGACCGTACTGTTTTCTGCACAGATCTCTTGTTATTCGTTGGTGTTTTTCATCTTAATTGACTTACCTTTCACCGCTTGTCCAGTGTAATCCTGCGCTACAAACATGCTCCAGGTCTAGGATCCCTTTAGGTACGCAGTTCTTCGTAAAAAGTGATCACTTATGACGTCAGTGGAGGTAAAGCAAGGGTTTGGCAACGTCAACTGTGAAAGGTGATCTGATGAAGGACGTCCTTTATAGGCTCTGCCACTGCGACGTAGAACACCCCAAACAACTCAGGTTCCTAATTCTCGCTCGCGTTCTATCCTCTGCTGTTTCCCAATATTTGATCTCACTCGTTGTGGCTTCATCATTGGATCGGTGTGCTCATATAACAGGTGTGAGGCCTTCGGTAAATTGAAAAAGGTCGAAATACTTGGAAGAAGCACATACTGCCAATAACGTTTGCCGTTTGCACCGTTTTTTCTTTTCTTTCACGCAATTCTTTTTCACTTTACGATGCACTGGAATTTCGCGATACCTGCAGTGAAAGTCGTCGTTTCTGCTTGGCTCATTTGATGTTGTTGCGGTACAGTGTTTTCAACGTTGAGGCTTATATATTTGCCTCTACAAATTACGGCGCAGTAGTGTCTAAACACGCAACCTGTAAACCAGATGAATTTGATGTTGTTGCGGTACAGTGTTTTCAATGTTGAGGCTTATATCTTTGCCTCTACAAATTACGGCGCAGTAATGTCTAAACACGCAACCTGTAAACCAGATGAATTCTCATTATTGAATAGCAAAATCCGTCCGTTATGCTGGCATACATCGGTCGTCACAACGAGTAGCTAGCAGTAAAGGACGTGACCCCGTGACCACATGCTGTGACGTGACGCCACGGCACGGTAGCCTCATGGGGAACGAAACCGATTCTGGCTGCAGAAAAGCTATTATATTGCATTATTCCCGGCGCTCTGAGGCTTGGCACTATCTTTTTCTAGGGTTTAGATTTCTAGGGCCTCCATACAACGCAAAAAAAAGATGAATAGTCTAAAATATATCTGTACCCCATTATTTTTTTTATGACATGACATTGGGTATGTCAGCATTATGCGTAAAGAACGCATGAACACTTATTTGACGCGTTGATGAGACAGCTGACGTGCATAATTCTAAACAATGAGTCATGAAATTTTTTGATGCGCACTGCAACTTCTCGATTGTGGTGGTGGTGATGATGAATGATTTCGCGGGGTCGTATCGTCTTGGCATATTTCCGTCAGCATTTGCCTTACCCGTGTCGCACTAACACATTGCACTAAGATCGCACCAGGCGGAAAAAACGTCGCGCGCGCTGGCAAAACAAAAAATCCGCAGTGTCGCCCGAGAGGCGCAGCATCGATTGCGATAGCAAATCATTAGATCGCTATACGAAGTAAGAATAGTAGTTTTATCGGCCGTGTAATCTTGTAAACATTCGCTTACTAACTAAATTAAGAAGCGTGGTGTCAC